>NC_046333.1:95068412-95160912 GCF_000738735.6 Corvus cornix cornix | reverse complement strand
ACACAGTGCTATACAGACTGGATGAACTGTCATATCATTTATTGATTCCATAGCCAGTTATCTCACTGAGATGTCTTTTATAAACACTGCTGATAGTGATTTGGGAGAAGGAGAGGAAAAAAAATAAAAGAAAAAGCTGTTCTACCTAGTAGTATAGTATCTGAAATGCTATAGGGAAATGTTCATGTCTCTGCAGAGCTGCAATTATTTATCGTTGCTGTATCTTAAACTTATGCCTTGCATTGACCTGATTTGGGGATTTTGTTTGGTGCTTTTGACAAGTGGGGTGGGGTTTTTTTTGCATTTTTTGGGTGGGGTTTTTTTTGCATTTTTAAAATTTTTTTTTTTAACAATTCATTGAATAGTAGCATATATTACAAGAAATTTTGAATTTATATCACCCACAGATTCAGGATAGTTTTATCAACATAGGGTTGAATCCAGCAATCAATGCATCTGATTTTACTATAATTACTAAAACCTTCAGGTCTTGATGTACTGGTCAATTCGGGAGAGCTGTAAGAAGAGTTGCACTGAACAGTAATGAAGTACACTTCCCTAATAGTGAGGAGTGCAGGGCTGAATTTTTCTGGTTTGTTTCTTTCTTTTTCTTTCTTCTCAGCTTCTGATGATGATACATGGTTGGTTTATGCTTTGAACCATGAGTATGTTTATCCTTTTTGAGACTTAATGGTGATGGTTAAAGATGTTACTTCCCCATCTGCTCACTACCAATTCTGCCTGATGGGATGGTTCTTAGAAATTTCTCCCCATTTGTTGCAGAAAAATAGTTTTGTCAAAGAGAGCTCATCAGTGCAAAGAGTTTAATGTGTCTGAATTTGCTGAGTATAAGTTTTACTGTATATAAGTATATATGTTTATAACTTAACTAATTAATTCCATTAATGGGCTTTTGTAAGTGACTTGCCAAAATGTTGTTTCCCATTTAAAATTGTTTCGTTTTATTTCACTGTATTAGACAGTAATTTGTGATTTTTTTTTTTTTTTAAATTATTGAATGCTGCTGATCTTCTCAGGCCACAAAGCTTAAATAATGGATTTTTTTGAGACGGACAGTTGATTTTTGCACCTGGCACTGCTAGTCTTTCAATAATACAGTGGAGCAGATCTTCAAATATATCTGTGAAATTCCAGGCACAGTTGAGGAGATCTTCACATCCTTCTGACTTCAAAGATCTGCTGACTTGTTCTGTGTAATAATTTTTGCTTTATACTGTGCTGGCCTCCTTTGAGCCGTAGAGGCTGAGTTATATAGGGGTTAATCATGGCATAAAGATTTTATAGTCACACTCCCATTTTGTAGGGCATACTCTGTACGTATGTTCGTGTGTATGTGTACATTCTGTGTTGTTCTTTGAATGCTGTCAGTATCCTCCACTTCTCTTCCCAGCTGTATTTGACCCCTTCTTTGGGAAACAGTTCCAGAAGCACTGCATAAGGTTAAAAATATAGACCCTTATGCTTCCAATCTTCTTGGATTATCCTTCTTCTATGCTGATTAAACATTGTACCTTATTTTGATGGGCTAGTTTTACTCAAGGCAGGCATTAAATCTTAAGAAATCTTTTGTGTCTGTTTTAGGGCCCAAATGCAACAGAAAATGTATTTCTGCTGCATTTGTGCATAACATGGACCGAGTGCCTTAGGACACTTGAATTGCCTGGAAGAGACTCTGATGTTGCTTTTATAGGGCCAAAATGCCTAGAGGACAGAGGGGAATGTGTACTGATGGTGTAGCCTGTGAGTCCCCTCATAATGACAGTTAAATTGGCCAAGACTGCATTAAGAGTTGGACAACAGGGTCTTGTTGTGGTAGGTTTCCCCTTTCCCCATTCAACAATTTTATCAGCAGCTTTACATCAGATGATGTATCTGGATGCCTTCAGCTTAGCACTTAATTGCCATCCTTGGGCCCTGCACTACTCGTAGTGAACATACTCTAAGTAGTGAGGAGAACATACTGTAAGCAGTGATGTTATTGCAGCCGTGATGATGAGTCTTGGAGATACAAGGATCCATCACCATGATGCTTGTCGATGAAACTCTCTCTGGAAGAAGCGGACATACTTTCCCACTCAGTCCCCTCCTCTGAGCCCAAGAGGAGACCTTGCTCAGTCTTCCAAGAGTTACCTCTAACAAAAGCTATCATTTTTTTCTCCAGCTTGTTTTCCCTCCATAATGGGTTTGGATTTTACTACAGGTTCCTCCTATCCCTTCAACATACATTCCTTTCCTGATAGGATTTGAGATGTCTTAGAAGATGTACTTAAAAGCTGAACATAGGTTGAATTAATTCCTCTAGGAATATTATTCCTTATCTCTTGGGAGTTAGAGGTAACCAGAGTTCCTTTACTCAGAATATTGCCATAAGTATTGGGATAAGCTCTCATGTTTCAGAACAGCAGCAGACTTCGGCACGGGTTGATCTTTTCTCTTTTTTTTTTTTAATAAAGCTAAGCTTATTAGTACTATGTTACATGTTGATGGTGATTAATGAAATACACTGTCCTATAATAATAATAATGTGCTGAAGTTATTTAATTAGTTTTAAAATTAATATTCAAAAAGTAGTACTTCATTTCACCTGAAATATTTGGTATTAAATGCTTTTGAAAATGTAAACTCAGTGATTGTAACAAAAAATTTCACCATTTATAGCAAACAATCTATGCATTGCTATTGTAAGAAGTATTGCATTTTTTTCTAAATGTGCTTGCCAAATGAGTGAGTGTATTTTCGACATTGTTTACCTGCACTGGCTTGGAGAGGTATTCCTTTTCCAGTATTAATAGCATCTAACACCGTTCATTTTTCTGGCATATACTAGAGCATTCAGAGCAAACTGAATTCCTGGGGAGGAACATTGTCTTAAGCATTTGCTTTATCTGTTCATTCCAGTAGATGGCTACAGTTCACTACCAAATTGCGGCTATAATAGATTTTTTACAGTAAGTAAATCAGAAGATGAAGGTTGAATTACTATAAATGAGTTGACCTGTACATTTTTCTTATTTCATATGCTTAGTCATGCACGATTCACTATTTTTCTATGTACACCTTTTTCAAACTGCAGGAAAATGTTATAATATTTTTTTCCTGTTGCTCAAGGTTTTATGTTATAAGTGATCTCATATCTCTTGCAGTTTTCTGGTATTTCTAATTGTTCCTGATTGGAAGAATGCTTATACTATCCAAACACTGAGGAAACTCAATTGCTGAAAAGCTGTATGTTACTTTTATGAAAGTGGATACTTCCAGAGTCTCAACGTTCTTTTAATTTTGTTCCTGGGTTTAGGCATTTTAAATGGAAACTGGCCACTTAGCACTTGCTTTTGCCAAGTTGACTTTAGCTTTTATAGAAGCAGATGTTTTCTAGTAAGCCTTTTCAGTCCTAAGCATGAAGCAGTGACTAACACATACAAAAGTATGTTTACCTTTGCATTTCATCTGTGCTGTACATTGCAGTGTTTCATTGCTCTCAATTCCCATCCAGGTCTTTCTTTTTTTAAACCTAATTTGCATACAACTAAGTTGATACAAAGGAATTTCTTTTAAGCCCCTGGAAAAGCAGCTTGCTTCTGAAAAGGTACTCGTTAGCAGTTTGCAGAGTGGAATTCTTTCAAAGGTGCATTACGCATTTGTACTGTATGAAGTAGTTCACAGTACAGCATTGAAATATTAGGTATGCCTTTTGACTTTCTCAGATCGAGTGATTCTGAATTCGTCATGTAAACTAGTGAATATTTTGTTTTAATTTTCAATGAGAAGGAAGTGTTGAAACTGACTTTTATTTGTAATCATATTTGCTGGTAAATGCTACTACCACATCGCTTTAATTTTATCCTAATCCTTTCATTTTTGCCTTACAACAGCTACAAGCTGAGCACAGCAATTTAAGGTGCAGGTTTTTGTTATTTTACAAATGAAAGGGCCATTTTTTGCATTAACTGCTATGCTGTGCTATTGCAGTTTTAGGTCCCTTTGCAATCAACTGCCAATTTATATAGCTGGCTACAACTGCTTAATCTATTATTAATAAGCAGTGCTACTGAGCTCTACAAATGATAAAAATGGTACCAGTTTTATACAGGAATTTCATTTTCATATCTAAACTACATACAATAACTTTATTCTCTACCATGAAGATAAATGTCTTAATTATTTATAAATTCTTTATATTTTATGGTATCGATTTAGGGATTCATTCATTATCCTTGAAATATATTGAGAGGCCTTAGCTGTAACTAAAATATTTTTCATTTACCCATTTAGTTACAATGTTGTAGTCTTAAGGGCCAAAATTTAATGTGTTTACAAAATAGTTTTACAGTTTAATACTGGGTTGAATATTCTAGAAAATAAATGAATGCTGTGTTATTCTTAAGTTCTAAAATTGAGTATTTCAGATTATGTGTGTTAAATCTCAGCTTTCTTCTATGTTTAGATTTTTATTGTAGCCACATGATTCATTAAATGAGTTTGTCCTCTGAGAGGAAAATGTATTTGACCCCTTCTTGAGAGCATATACAAGAAGTTCATTAAGAGTCACAGATTTTAATGACGTAAACAGTGTTAGTTCTGTCCCCTCCGGTGTTTGTGGAACTGGGACATGTCCAGCACTCGATCCTCACACAGTGGAAACACATTGGCTACCCTAGAGAGCACCTGGCTGTGTTTAGGACATCTCAGTCATGAGAAGGATTGTACCTGGAGGGCAATTATGGTCAGGATAAGGGATGCACAATAATAAGTCCCTGGAGTACTTTAATGGGCTGTAGGAAGAAAAGAAAGGGGGTGGGGGGAGCAGAAGGAGAAAAATGACTGAGGTATCAATTGTGTTTCTAAGAATGGACTGTGAGATACTAAACGGTGTTTACTAGAATGTATTTCTGGTCATACAAACTTATGTCTAATCACATACCTGAATTTCTTGGAAACCCCTTCAAGACTTTGTTTACCTAATTATTTAGGAAGAATGCAGAGATTTATTGTGTGTTCCTTGTTGTTTTTGTGTAATATGCTTCCTAGATTAAGCATTTCCACAAACCATTCTCTAGTCACAGTGAAGTGGACATTATTTTTTTCCCCCTCCTTTCTGGAATTTAATTTCATCTGAGTTGTTGTGTGTCTTTTCTGTAACCTGTAGATGATTTACTCACACACAGACACGCACGCACACACACGCGTGTGCACAGAGTGAAAAGTTTAGCTTAAATGGGAGAATGCCGAGACACAGAGCATCAGGACTCAGAAATCCTGTCCTTACTGCCTTCGGAGCGCAGGGGCACGGGGCTGTCACACGCCGGGATGGATGCCGGGCTGGCGCCTGCTGTTCCCGGCGCTGCCTCTCTCGCCTCCCAAACCTTGCGCGGCCGCAGGGCCGGGGCCGGGGCCCCTCCGCGCTCAGCCGCTAGGGAGTGTTGGAGGGAGAGGCTCCAATTAATTTTTCCACTTTCCCTGTGAAAAAGCTGGTTTAACTTCCCCCCCAGCTGCAGCACTTGTGTATTGTAAATAGACTCAAACATTACAAAGGCGTTTGTCTCTATGATCTTTAGAAGGATTTAAAGATAAGACGTGGAACCCTTTTATAAGAAGACATGAATTATTTTTGCTCAGATTTTGTGTTTACTCGTAATACTGCTAACACACTTAGTTAATCATAAACTTGTACAATTTGTGTAGTAAGCGCCGCATACCTGTTTGCTAATGAGGTAAACATTTTTAATCTGATAGGGGCTGAAAAACAGCAGCTGGTCTTTATCCAATTATTTTCTTAAAGGTTGGTCAGCAAATGTCATGTATTTCACCAACATTGTGCTTGCTTGGAGAGAGATGAGATATTTACATTACCGTGGCTCAAGAATCACAGTAGAAGTGCCACTGCCTTTAAAATGCATTTTGGTAGTTCGGCAAGTTGATTCGGGAAGGTAGCGGTGCCATGGTATTTAACAAAATAACAAACGTCTCTTTAAAGGATGACACAAACAAAATTACACCAGTTTCCTTTCATTTACTGATCTGAGGAGCTTATATTTAAGCGACAGAAGTAGTAGATACAACAAGCTTATGAATTCTTTCCTTCCACCTGGGGAGTTAGAAAAAAATCGTAACGAGTATAACTAGGGTGGCTGACATCAGGTCTACATTATATGTTTGCTTGCCTGGGGTGCTCTCATAAAAAATAAAGCAGAGCTTTATACAGTTATAGTGTGCACTAAATTTGTGTTCAACATCCATAAATAAAATATTCAACTCTTTCTGAAGAAAAACTATTGTTTTGAGGTATTTCAGGCCAAAAAATATGCCACTATTCTGGAGAGTAGAGGATTTCTCCTTTGGCTTTGCTTTTACTTTTTAATGATCATCATAGTTGCTACATACCTTTATTATTGCTTTTGCCTCTCTGGCAGGATGGAATATACAAAGGAGGTTCTTTCTGTAAATCATATTTTAAAAAAATTCAGAGAGCAAACCACCCATTTATGCTGCAGTATGTTTTGGTTCTGAGTAAGCAAACTGTATGCCTAATGATTTCATAAGAATTTAATATTGTGTGTTTTACAGATGGAAAAATGTTGATAAATTTAGGTTAATTTTTACTCTATTTATGGAACTACTTATGCATTTTTAAAAGAAACAGAGTCTTCTTAAATTATATATAACTTGAAAAAGGGTCTGTTGTTTATTTTATTTTAAATATTAGATTGTCCCTGAACAAGGCAGCTAGAGTATTATGTAGAACACTACTTATGGAAACAGCAAACTACTAAATCTATGCTGCACTAAAATAAAATGTTATATTATTCTGATAATATTTGACTTTTGCACAATATTTAAATGAACATTAGTATAAATAGGAATGCTTAACTAAAACACAAGTTCATCGTGTAGGCTAATGCATTACTCTTGTATATTTTTCCATGAGTGAACAATTATTCTAAAAAGTTTATACATGTGTTCCTGTGACCAAACTTATATTAAAACAAACTGTTCCGATAGTGGTGACAGAAGACATGGTTGATGGTTGTGTTTGAGAAGTAAATGGGCAAAATATTTGTGGATCTTTTAATGATTACAGTTCTTGATAGCTTTCATAAGAGTGCACATAATTTGTGACAACTCTAATAAAAAAATGTGGCAGAAAAACTTTCTGAGTTAGCGGCAAAGTAAATGGGGCAGGTTTTGCATTTTGAACAGAAATCTTATGAACTGTGATTGAATTTGTCGTGAAAGTGTGTCAGAATTAATAAAGTATTTACGTGCAAGGTTGCTGGGCTTTGCAGACTGGTTAGGGCTGAGGATTGGTTAACATGAAAAGTCATTTCTGTGCATTTGGTGCTCGACAGCAAAGGACAAATGTACTTCTGTGCATTTTGGATCATAATGCCATTTCTCATTTCAAACCATTTTTGTCAGGACACCAGGCAAAACAATGATGCTTTGAGGACGTAATTAAAGATATTGTTCAAAGAACAACTTTCTGCATATTTGAATTATTACTGTCATCAAAATCATACAAATATGGAAATATGATTGCCAGAAGCACATAAATCAATGATCAGCATGGCCTCAAAATCCAATAAATATGTAGAGTTAAATACTTTAAAATGCAAATTGCATCTGATAATTTGCATATGGTAGAATTTAAAGGAAATTTTGTTGCTTAACAACCTCTAAGGTAGCAGTTAGGGCTATGGGTAAACATAGATTTTTTTATTCATCATTGGTCAAGTTGCAAGATTTGATAAATGATAGGAGACTGCTTTCCTTGGTTAAAATGACTGCATTCTTTACTGAATCCTGAAACTGCCTTGAAGTCATCTGAATAATTAAGAGTTAATTATTCTTCATCCATCTAAATCAGAAAAGGACAGATTTAGGGAAGGAATTTATAATTTTTGCCTCATGTCCTGTCATGTCGTAATGTGATAAACTAAACTGACTCCAAATAATATCTAGTGACCTTATAGTAATTACGCCTCACAAAACATTCTGGTTGAAATTTTTTAATTGCTTGCATCGATTCCAGAAACTACATCTTAACAGACTCTGAAGTTTAATTGTGTTCAAAAGAAAGCAATAGAAAATTTGTGTTCTGTTACTGTTCTAGTTTAGTCTTATCAGGATAGATACTGTACAAAGTCTTTTACTTTTCCCCTTCTGTTAGTGCCTCTCTCTGTTTTCTGTTTTGCTTTTTCTATGCAAGCAATTATTTTTAAAGAATAATGAATATGTACATCAAAAATATAATATATATATTTTGTTTTAAGAAAAACTTTCGAAGTTTAACAAAACCAGGCATTTGTCAATGGCATCAATTCTGGTTTGCTTGCTTTCTGCAACTTGAAAAAAAATGTACCCCTGAAATACGGGCAAAGAAAACAAGAATGTTCTGGCATCTGCCTCTCTGTGGGAAGAAGGACAGTTCCAGAACTGAAAATTGAAGCCTGTTTGTATTTGCTAATTTCAAAGTAGAATTTTTTTCTTTTTCCAAGAAGAAGGGTTTACAAATGTTTACTGATCACAAGAGGAATTGTAATAAAGAAATCAATATGCATGATCCCTTTTCATGTAGTACAACAAGGTTACAGTGTTAGGTTAAGTACAGGCTGCATTCCTTTTCAGAAAATCAATTTGCTGTATAGTGTGCAACAGCAAGTCTCTTCTGAAAGAGTCATTTTATGTTGTGTGCACAGTAAATTCTATATTGACGCTTTCAAATAGTATTGACTGATTAAAAAAGAAGAAACGCTAAGCACAGTAACCTTAAAAGAGTATTATAATTTTCAAGTAATTGCTTTCTTGCTAATTACCTAATTTCTTTCTAAGAGACAAACTGATAAAACATGCTCTTAAATATCCTTTAAATTATTAATACTGTAAAACTGGTGTTGTGACATTATTTTCAAAATCTTTTAAAATATTATTTTCATAATAGCAACAGAATGCCATATGTGATTTCAAATACTGTAGATTTAGTGTAAACTTACTTCCTAAATTTAGAGGGTGGGGACTGGGAGGGTTGGTTGGGGTTCTTTTGTTTGCTTGTTTTGGGGGGTTGGTGTTTTTGCTTTTTTTTTTAAATTTATTTTAAGGTCTGGTCATTGTTTGCAAAAAAAGCAAGTATTTTCAGTTGTATGGTTGTGTACATTTAAACTGTGATGGTGCTTGCAAAGCAGCACTGGGTTTTTGTAAAGATTGTCTGTTACCTGCCTGGATTCCAAACAAAACAAGCGGCGCACAGAGAGGGAGGGGAAAAGTTAGTAGCTGCACTCAACCTCCTTAGACATAACATGGCTTAAAAGCCAGTTTTTATAAGGGAAATATATGGAAACGTGGTTTATTTTCAGTTCTTGTTTTCTCAGAACATAAAACTATGTCTTTTAAAATGCTTTGACCATTTTTGATGCAACTGTTCAATTGTAAAGACAATCTTTTGCTTTTTGTGTGTTTTTTACTGAATAGTTCTTGATGGACTCTGACTTTTCCTTTTATTTCTGTCAACCCAATTACAGTACATTAGAGCGCACCCTGATCCTACTTGCTTGCCTGTTATGCAGTGTATATGTTTAACTCATAAGCATGTTCATTTAGATATTTCAGTCTGATCATGCTGAATGTCTTGCAGCAACACATATTGATGTCTACAGAACATTAGATACTTTCAACCTTAGTTATTCATTCTAGAAATTGTAAAATGCAAATATATATGGTTTTGATTGTTTTGAGCTGTTGTATCTGAAAAGATGAATTTTCCAATTTGTTGTTTCTCTGTCAAATTCAGTTGTTCGCTATTATGCCCTAAATAAATTCCGATTTTAATTTGAGAGAATTTAATTCATTAAAATTTGAGTTACTTAGAAAAATACCTGTAATTTGAATTAGAAAACTGGCTAAACTGTTCATATATCTAGCCCTAAAGTTAAAATACTGTTTATTACAATTTCACTTACTAAAAAAACCCAACAAATGTTCACCTCTTAAAGTCAGGCTGGCATTTAACATTGACTAGTATTAGAAAGACACTTATCTAATGATGTAGCTATTTCCCATGCTTTTTTTTAAAGAGATTCACTTCATTGCTAGGCTAGAAAGGAAGTGATTCAAAAGGCTGGCTGTATTTATTTTTTTTGGTCACGAAGATCTGTATAGCAAAACTACTTGAGGTATAATTCATTGTTTAGAAACCCTGGGCTGCTGTTTGTTTGCAGCATTCTTGTTAGGGGTCTGAATTGCCCAAACAACAGTGTAAACCAAGCCAGGCATAGCAGCAGACAGAAAAATACATTCAACTAGTGGGATCATGGATTTGTTTGATTCAGGTAATTGAAAGTGTTTCATACTATTATTGCAACTTGAAGGCTTGTTTAAGTGTCTAGCTGTCAGTCAGTTTGGAAGGTGAAAAGTATTCGATTGTCACTCTGTCAGTCAATAGAGATGAGAACTGTCTGCCTAATGGATTTCTTTACGTAGATGTCTGCATGGAGGTAGAAGTAAAATCAATGTGTTGTCATGTGCAAGTACGCTGCATCAAACTGCCAGGTGAAATGCAACTGTATTTCTGTAACATCTACATCCTTGTGTTGTTTGTGGAAGACAGACAGAGGTTCCCTGTGTTTAAAGGTAACAAACTCTTTGTGGTCACACATGAAGGTTTATTTTTTAACATTTTTTAAGAGTTTCATCTATTTCCGCTTGCTCCAGAGGTTTTTTTTTTTCCTGTTTGCTTGATCATATCAGGGATCAATACTCAAAAAACAGGATTTAATGTAGTAGGAAAAAAACATAGGTTGTTATTCCATGAGGCTCAGACAGTTTTCTTTTAAACCTGGGTTTCTGCATGTTTTTTGTTTGTCAGTGATGGCTTGTATTGAGCTAACTATGCTTCCTGGTCAAGTTTCGGCTGTTAGTTTACCTGCATTTATGAGAGTGTGTATTGACTTCCTATAGCAAAAGAAGAAGAGATTATTTCTTGAAAAACAGAAGGTACCAAAGGCTTTCAACACCCTTTATGAAACAGGCGTCAGTCAGTGACCTCTGTTCTTTCTCTGGGAGATGCTTACAATATTAAGTTCCACTGAACAGGATCTGATAACAAGTGGCATCTGGAAAGTTATTATGACATTTCCGAGTAATAGTACCAGTTCTTACAGTTCTCACTAATTCTGGGCTTAATCCTATATAAAATAGGTGCATTATGACAGTAGCCAAACATCTTATTAAAATTGTTTTCCTGTTAACTGATACAACACATATAAAGACTTGATTCTTAGCCCCACTGAAGGTGGCAGGCTAAAATGAGAGATACCAACTTCAAAAAATGAATGATATAATCACCTATTTCCTATTGTATCATTTGTATATGTGTGCTGTTTTTGAGAATTAAAATGTGTAGCTCTTAGCTGCTGCTGTAGGGAAAAAAGAAAAAGGAGTAAGAACCAATTCCCAGTGAAGGAACTCGACTGTGGGTAATGAAATCTGTAAGTAGCAGAGACTGGTGGTAAAGCAGAAGGTAGAACTTCAAAAGAAAGATCAGGATCTTGGTTTTGGCTATAATAATTTCAAGATGAAAGAAGAAGTGTTGGCCCCTGAGAGGTAGGGGCAGGGCTGTGAATTATCAGCAACATTTTTTAAAATTTCTTTTTTAACTTGAATGAGTGCTTCCAGTTTTTGCAGTGAATGATGTAGGAATTCTGCTGGTGGCAGTCTCCTTTGCTCCTAGATTGCTGTGTCGCCTGTGTAGGGCGGATGGGGGAAAATAGTGTGTGATACTTGTATGATCATAGTATGTTTATAGAAATGGGCAGGAATAGGCACAAATTCATAGACTCAAAGCTGAAGGAGATACTGTGATCATCTAACCTGCTAGCCATCCTCGAAGTGGTTGTAATTTCACCCAAAGAGTATTGGGTTTGGTGCTTTCTAATTCGTATACTTTACTGCCCATGTGCTAATTAATATTCAGCTTCTGACAGTTCTTACAGAGATTTTGGGTCTGGCTTTGTTTTATAGAGGAAACAAGATGCTGTAGGATACAAAACAGCCATCATCATTAGGGTTTGATTGTCTTAACACTTTTGAGCTAATTGTTCAGTTAGGAAAGTGGGCAGCAGAAGGTGATCTTCTGTGGGCAGTTCTCTAGACAAAGGCATTTTACTCTGGCCATAGTTAATGTGTCAGAATACTTAGATATTTTCTGTCAGTCTATTTTTATATGAACAAGAATTCATTTTGTTGAAGATGTTTCCAATATATGCAATTAGTTTGTTGGTAAGTGTTCTAAAGAAAAAACAATAGCTGTGGAGCATATAGGATCATTGTGTTCATCAGTAGAAGTGGCTGTGACATGCTGAATGCACAACTGAAAGTGTGCCTGTATCCTGGGCTCCCAGCAGGAAGAAAAAAGTATCCATTTTGTCTGTTTCCCATGCTGGTGTGTTCTCTTTGTGCTGTACAATGAAGTCAGGGAAAAATACAGGAAATGATAATTTTTAGAAAGCCTTTTTAATGGATTTATGAGAGATCTGGAAAAGTACCACAAACAAACTCCTAAGCTTCTTGCCTCAGCAGATATGGAGGTATGATCTCTTGATTCAGATGCAGTTGAGAATTAAATTGGCAGCAAGAAAATATACAAATAGTGTAATACCAGATGCCGAAACATTTTGAGCATCAGTTACAGAGCTAGCATTTACAGGTTCTGTCTACTTTTATGGCATTACTGGGTATTTAAAGGAGTTAAATTGTTTGGTCTCTGTTCCTCTCAAATATATTTGTATTTCTTGTACAGCTTTCTAAATTTTTCTCAAATATTTTGCGTTCACTAATCATGAAAATATTGCATATGACAGAAAATTATGGTTCTACAGATGATTTTGATTTTTGTTATAACCTGTAACCCTGTAATCTCTTAAACCACAGAACATAAAATGTAACTTTTTAATTTGGTGGATTTCTTGGGACTTTTCATGATCTTCTCTTTCCTTTGCTTTCCCCCTTGTCTTCCCCCCTCCCCCCCCCATCAGCACAGTGGTCTACTTTGTTCAGTTTTAAGTCTCTTGGTTTTTCTTTCCTGCCATCTCCCCCAGACTAGACACTCAATGTAGCATTCAAAAAAAATTACCATGAGTCATTATATAATAAATGGCCAATAGCAGTATTTTTTTCTGAAAGTCATTTAAAGTTGCATGAGAGATTTGAATTTATACAAGCATGATTGCCCAGGAAAGCTGGCAGTAGTCAGTAGGAGCAATAGTGTGATGTCAAATATGTGATCAAACATACGAATATCTGCGGAGCTCCCAGCAGCAAGAGAAGGATCCATTTTGTATGTTTCCTGTGTGGAGAGGTGCTTTTGTATTCTCTAATAGTGCTTCATTTCTGATATTAAAAGATAATGTATCTGTTCTTAGCATTGCTCAGACAGTTTAATTACCACCTAAGTTCAGATATTATTCCTTGTCAGATCTTTAAAACCACAGTCTTCCAGACGCTGAGATATCTGCCTGTTACGGTTGCTGATAGCCTAGTCTAAGAAGTGTTTGTGCTTTATAGGAACAGAAACTGTACTCATTACAGGCAGCAGGAGATATTTAGCCAGAAATTAGGAAAGGGAGATGCACGTAGAATGTGGGCAGAAGCAATATAAGCCTTTCAGTGACTCACTACTGCTCTCACTTGGAAGGACTGGTGGCTTGCCTCCAGGCCCATTCAGGGTTTTGGTTTTTAATCATGTATCTGGTATTTGGTGATCCTTTTGTTTCTCGATCATATTGCTGTAATCTCTTCGTCCTGTTGCCTTCTCCTCCCCACCCAGGTGCCCAATATAGAGTTTCCAGCAGAAGTAGCAAAGAGAAAATTATTTGTGGCGGTTATCTTTAATCTTATGCTTAAAGTATTTCAATTAGGCACTAAAGGCATAATACAAAGTCAGGGGAGAGATGTGGATCCCTTCCAAAGGTAGTACAGAGCAAGAGCTTCTCTTAGTCATGGACAGAGAATGGATCAGAGAAGCCAGTTTTTGGCATTAATGTGGGGACCCCAGACAAATAGCCTTCAAACTGAGACAGCTATTGTGTGCTGGAAGGCAGGCAAGCAGGATACCATGGCCTTCACCCTTCCTCTTTCCCTGCAGTGACTGATTACAGATGTGTAACTATGCTGTTGTTCCCCTCGCTGGGGAATTTGAGACCATGGGCTGTCCTCCCTTGCCTTCCCTTTCTCCTTGTCAATCAAACACAGAATTTGCAAGCAGTATTGACTGGAAACTTGGACATTTTTCTTCAGTCAATCTCTAGCTACTAGGCTTGATAGCTCATGTTTGGCATGTTAAAAAAGGCCCCCCTCTGCTATTCCAGTTGACTGTCACTTGTCATTGTGCCGTAGTCTGGATTTGTTTCTGTGTAGAGAAATATTTTGTAGGAGATTCTGGAAAAATCTTGTGGGTAGAAATTGGCTTTTTCACTTTCCTCTTGTTTCCTCTGTTGGAATAATTCCAAAGAAAATGCATTGGTCATGCAACTCTCTTTGCATCGCTCTTGGTGAGATTGATTTGGCATTAAAATCTATTTTGTGTAGCTCACTGATGTTTCTTGTCTCAGTATGAACATAGAGTTCTTGGAGGCATAACATCTTTAAATCTTTCCACTACTTTTTAAGGCCATATCATACTCTAAAAGAGAAATTCAGGATTCAGATTCAGTTCAGTTCCTATTAGGGGCAAAAATACCTTGTTATTCTCTTATTGAGGTAAATCAAAAGTCAAAGACAGTCAAAGATGGTTAAGATCTGCAAGAAATTGTAGCAAACTCTCCTGAACATTAACAGCAATGCTTTCTGTCAGATGGATATTCACTTTCAAAGAAGCTTCTTGCAGGAACGGCTTGTTGGTGGTATTTTTCTTGAAGTATTGGCAAATAAGCTTTGGCAATTTTAAGAGGTTTGCAACCCTGATCAGTAAACTGGTGGAAGCAAACTTATGTTTGCTCCCGGACTGCAGTTGTTTACAATCCATCATGTTATCTTAAACCACCACTGACTTCACTTTACATGGGTATGTAGAACATATCCATGTAAAGTCAGTCCTTCTGTCAAGTTTGGTATATAGAACATAGGCTGTTTTATGAGGGTGCAGCAAATACATGGGACTGATAGACTTCTAGTCTCATAAAAATTGCCACTGTGTGTTCCTTCTTCTGCAGTAGTGTGGAGATGACCATTCTAGACTATCATACTTTTTAGATTTCTCTGTTTCACTGTTAATTTAGCAGATGGATTTGCTGCATTCTTAGCAAGTCCACGGATGACGGCAACTTTGTGGGGGCAGTCAGTGCACTGGAGGGCTGGGCTTCCTTTGAGTGGAACCAACTCAGAATGGACAGGAACCTCATGAAGTTCAAAGCAAGGCAAATGCAGAATCCCATGTTTATGATGAAATTAGCTCACTCAGCAGGACCGTATGGACTCTGACTTGCTAGAAACCAGCTTTGGAGAAAAAGGCCCTGGGCTTCTGTTTGAGGACAGGTTGAAGATTGCAGTGTGCCCTTGCAGCCGAGAAGGCTGTTTGCATGCTGGGCTGTGTTGGCAAGAGCATAGCCATCTGGTTGTGGAAAGCAATTCTTACCCTCTAGCTGCCATTTGAGATCACATCTGGGATACTGTGTCCAGTATTGGAGTCCATAGTGCAAGGAAGGCTTCAGCAGAGTCATAGTGAGTCTGGCAGAGGCCACCAAGCCCGTCCCAAGCAAGCCTCAGGCTTCCTGAGTGATGGGAATGGAGAAGCTGAGGGAGCTGGACTCATTCAGCTTGAAGAGGAGAGGACTGTCTGCAACCACTGAATGTGGAGTATGGAGAAGTCAGAGCTGAACTCTCCTTGAAGGTGCAAAGGTGTACCCTGGAAAACAGGACTGCACCTTGCCCAGTGCACTGAGCTGCAGAGATATTTCCTAGTTACCTATTTATCCAATTCCCTTTTCCATGTATTCTAGCCATGTCTGCTAGTACCAAGAGTGGCAAGGCTGGAATTGCACTCATCATCTCTGCTCTAGAAAATGGGAGGACCTATCCATTCCTGTTTCTATTCTCTTTGGTTCTCCTGATGTAATTTTACTCACTTTATAGTATTTTTCTGATAAGGTGTTATGTTATTTAGACTTCTTGATAATACTTGGTAGAAAAAAGATTCTCCTTTCATATGTTTCTCCTTTCCTTACCTGATTGGGAAAAGTCCAACTATTTTAACGTTTTCAGAACGAGAAATGAACAACCGCTGTATCTATCCATGTGAATGAAGAGCAGGTGTCAGCTCGCTGGAGGAGAAAGGTCTTCTGGGCAGATTGTGAAGCAGATAAAGAGCCCCATGGACAATTGTTTAAAAAGAGGAAATAGTAAGAATTGGTAAGGACTGTTCTAGTAAACAAGAGTGCTGGCTATCTTCTATGCTTCTACACTTAGCAGCTAAAGGTCTGTAGCTCCATCTCTGGTAATATCCAAGGTGTCTTAGATATACAGAGAAGGGGCAGCACCCTTTTCTGGACAACTGAAAGAGCTGGGGAATAACTTCTGGATTAATTGGTAATAGCAGGAATATTCCTGCTTTCATTGTAAAATCTGATACTGTGTATCAGTTTATATTAATTCTTTCTTGAAATGTAAATTCATGGTTTTAACCATGTTATTTAATACTTGGTTAGTGGGTTGCTACAGGACTGTGGCTGTGTAGTATTATTTTGAATGTATTTTTTCATTATTAATAACAGTAGAATATTTCTGAGTGGCAAGTTTTTGAGTTAATGAGACTTTCCACTGAGGTCCAATGAAACATAGTGTCTCACTTTCAGAAAAGTTAGTAATGAGTTTCATTTTTAGGGCAAACCTTTGCTCTTCATTTCTTTTGCATATCTTTTGTGTTTCTCTTAGGAGGTCTCTTCAATAAGTTGTGACAGTTATTTGTAGCGTACAGTCCCTACTGTAAAGGTGGGTATGTCTAAATTGAGGCTGTCAAAAGGGATTGTGAATTGCATTTCACAGTGCTGTAAGAACATGTAGACAAGTCTCTCTGAAGACCTCAGTAGTGGTATTACATGGCACTGCTGAGCTGCTTGCTGAGGCTCCCTACACCTACATCATTTATTAAAACATTACTACTTATTTATGTTGCGATGCTAAAGTAAATGCCCATTTTGTTTTGTAGACTTTACAGTCTTTTTCTTCAGTACTTAGCTCTTTCATCTCACTGCTTCATTCTCCAATGACTGGGGTGTTTCTGGCTGTCTAAAGCATGGCTGAAGATAGTAAAGACCTGGTTTACTTTGTGTCAACTATAGCTGTCTGACTGCAGGGCAATCTTCTGTGGCTCTGCATACTTATTCAGCTCCCCTCCTTATTTCCTTGGGGTTTTCCTAAATGTGGTGAGATGAGGCTGAATATATGTGTTGCTGACATGTATAGAATGTGGTAAATATACCATGCTGCTCAACATACTGTTGAGATTTTGAATTTTTTCAGAATTTCGGCGAATCTGTATAGTACCTATGTCAAGAACTTTTAGTTCCTATGTCAAGATGTTTCATGTACAGTTTCTTTAGCATCTTACCAAATTAGTAAGTTTTACCTTCATTTTGTAGATATGGAAACTGTACAGGAAGAAATGATTTGCTTAGTCTCTGCGAAGCTGAGAATGAAACCTGAATTTCTTCTTCTTGTTCCTTATTCACTGAATGGCACTATTTTCCTTAAATAGTAATTTTTTTCCCCAAAGTTTTATAAATAATTTGGATAGCCTACTAAATATGCATGCTCTAAAGTACTCAAAGAGTTCCTTTTCATCTGGCACAGCATGGAACTAGCAGTTTTATCCTTAATCTACCCACAAAATATGTGACTGCTGTGTTCAATTTATATAGGGGCCTATTCTTAGATTGCATTATAGTTTATAAAAAATTATTGGCATTATTTCACGAAATTAATCATTTGTAGGGGGAAAAAAAGGGGCAAATAAGAATGTTCTGAATGTTACTTACACTGTACTAGTTCATTCAAGGACTTTTGACTTTCTGCTTTATCAAGAAAATCAAAACCAAGTACTTTCAGCTACCCAAAAATACCAATAAGCTTTTCCTTTTTAAATAGTGCCTTCAGTGGCTTATCTGAGTTGGTTGCTTGGTTTTGGGTTTTGTTTTTGGTTTTTATCTTGTTTTATTTTCTTAAAATAAAATATTTTGAGAAAATGCCATGGTTTGTGACTTGCTCTATCTGACCTGCTGGATTAGTCCAAGCTCTCAGTGTAGAGGAGGGTGAATTGGGTAATAAAATTCTTGATTTGAACACTCCAGTGCAAGTCATCAGATCTGGCTTTCTGCTTTTTTGGGGGGTAAAAAAAAAGACCTTCAAGGACTGGAGGGAGGTGCAGTGTTTCTCTTTACCGCCAAATTGCAGGTTGTATCTTTTGATACGTTGCTTCTGTGACAGGATTACAAAAGGAAACATAAAGAAACTGATCCAATCTGTTCTAAGGCCTTGGAAAGCTCTTGGATATTTATTATCCACCACACTCTGAAGAAAAAAGCCAGAACACCAAAGGGCTGTTTCTTGTTTGGGTCTTAATTTAAATATTGCTGCATTTTGCATTCACCTTTGTACATATGATCCATAGCTATTTACTTAATATTTAATAATTGCATGCAGAGGCTGAAATGTTACTTACAGGATGTAGTTCAAATATTTACATGCAAAGTCAGTCTTTTGACCCATGTTTTATAGGAACTCTCAATGTAGTGTTTTTTTCATTTGTTAGACCCTTATCTCATATTTTACAGATAGGCTTATTAACACACAGAGATTAGTGTTTATGGATTTGGAATGATGCATTTTTAATTGCACATCTTCTTTTCAAACCTTTTGACCTGGTGTTTTTAAGACTGGACTGATGCTTTATGTTATCTGGACTACAGTGAGATTCTCTTTGATTTTTTCCATCCCACTCCTACTGCAGAGTTTTGCCTTCTGCAACCACTGGTACCTGGCTGTTCTTTGAAGTGACAGTCTTGGGCCCCTCACAGCCTGGCTCTTGTGAAGCTGGTAAGGGAT
Source organism: Corvus cornix cornix (assembly GCF_000738735.6). Taxonomy (NCBI): domain Eukaryota; kingdom Metazoa; phylum Chordata; class Aves; order Passeriformes; family Corvidae; genus Corvus; species Corvus cornix. The sequence continues at coordinate 95,141,805 of NC_046333.1, read as the reverse complement.
GTGGAAAGCACAAAGAAGGCCACAGCATTTAGAGAGAACATCCTCTGAGACAGGGAGAAGCAAGGACAGTTTACATTGTGGAAAGAGGAACAGATATGGCAGGGCTGCCTGCAGAGGAGGAAAGAGCAAAGAAGTGGTGCCAGAAAAAACGTTTCAACTTAAACAGTCTTCTCGGTTCTGAGGTCAACTGTGTTTAACCCTTGCCTGTTTGACTATTAATGCGCTAGGGTTTCTTTGGTTTTATTTTTTTAAAGCAGCTTCTAACACAACAGCCAAAGAAACTCTTAATTTTTTTTCTTGTGTTTTCCATTATACTGAACAATGTAGTGTTGGGACCTAAACTTGTAATTGCAGTCTACTTTGTATAGCTTTGGCTTCCCATTCCCCTCAGTTCCAAGATTCTCATGATTGCACACTCCATGATCATTAGCCACTTTGAGCCGAAGAGTACCGATCTGCTTATTTTGTTTAAAACTGCAAAGCAATTGCCATTGACTGTATTTCTTAACCCATCCTATTTCAGTACCCAGTGATCAACAGTGGAAGTTTCAGAGGAAGGTGCAAGAAGCTTGATTTTAAACTTGAAAGAGGGCAAGTTTAAATTAGATGCTAGGAAGAAATTCTTTACTCAGGGAGGTGAGGACTGGAACTCAGAGAAATTGTGGATGCCCCATCCCTGCAACTATTCCAAGGCCAGATTGGACGGGGCTCTGAGCAACCTGGTCTAGTGGAAGGTGTCCCTACCCATGGCCGGGGGTGGAATGAGCTGAGAGTTAAGGTTCCTTCCTACCCCAAGACATTGTGATTCTGTGATCATTCTAAACTACATATTCTCTGGTTAGAGTTTGGGTTAAACTCTGGAACATTAATAGATCTTGGAAAATTATTAGAACTCTGGACATTTTTGTTACACCTTATAAATGTCTAATCCTTTTTCCAGCCTTGCTAAGTCCTCAGCCTTAATGATATTTTGTAGCAGTTAGTTCCACTGTCTAATTATGAATTGTATGATAGAGTATTGCCTATTTATAATGTTTAAATTTCATTGGAAGTCCCTTGTGTTAAGAGTTGGAGAGAACAGAAGCTTTCCTTACTTTTCTGCCTTAAGGCCCTTGTGACTAATTTGTTCGTTTCAGGGATTTGCCTCATGGAAGAGAAACTCAACTGCACAATATTCAACTTAGAGTTTCTGAGAGGTTTTTGCAGGCTAATTACAAAGCCATTGTAATGAGCCTTGAGATTCCAATGTTATTGATCCTTTACATTTGGGAGAATTTGCTTCTAAGATTTTGGGCAGGAGCAGATTAAATTTTATTTCCAGAATAATGTTCAGTGCTACAAGTTAAGTGCTGTACTTGCATAGATCCCTGTGAAAAAAGCCAGTAACAAATCAATGGATGACTTCTGAATGTTGATGTCAGAGTGCACTGGATATGTAGCGTCACAACCTAAGTCAATGGAGTGTGTTTGGGCATACACATCTCACTGAAAGCATGGTCATAGAAATGCTAATTAATTTGTCCCAAAATACTTACTTTTTTTTTTTCTTTCTTTTTTTTTCTTTCTTCTTTCTTCTTTTTTTATATGATCCCAGGTTAGACGGGCCTAATTTGACTGTAAAGAATAAGTGTGTTATCACAGTTCTCCTAAACTTTTTATATGATTTGATGGTTGTCTCTTGGGAGTATTTATTCTGCATTACTGGGATTGATTTCAGGATATTTTGCTCCTGTTGCCTTTGCTGCTGCTGCTGCTAGTCACAAGTGCTAGGCACTGAAAGAGACTGCACTTTGAACAAAGAACATCTAGATTGCAATACTGTTTATATACTGGCAACTCAGAACCATCTCCCTAGAAGATACAGATACACATTTCCATAGAGTAGATCCCTTCATGTGCTCCATGTGACTTTCAGACTGTGGGAAGAACACTTGTCCCAAGATGCTAGAGAACAGTGAGTGTATCACTGCAAATCTCATCATCTCATACATAAGTCAACAAGATGCCAACAAAATTGAGATGGATAATTTATTTATGTCTGCTTCTCAGTGAAGATAAAACTATGTAAAACCACTTCTTAAACTAGGTCAGTAGAAGGCAAAGATAATTGTGAAGTCAAAACACGTTTAAATTTTCTTCTCTCACATCCCTGCCCAGTGCATGGATGGGTGTAGAAGTTCCTTTAAAGGATGCCTGTACTTCTTGCTTACTAATTGCAAATATCCTTTCATCCTCTCTGGAGATATAAACAGTGACCTGTTGGGCCCTAGATGCCTTTTGTGGCTTGACTTGTTATTTGACAAGGTTGGATTTCATGTCCACTGAGCTGCTGTGTCCAAAACCTTGTGAGGGAAGATAGTGAATATATAAAATTCTGAGGTAATGTGCTTGTGTGATGGAGGAAATAAAATTGGAGGCAGTCATGTTTTTTCTATGAAAAAGGTATCTTGATAGCGATAGTCTATAATTACCCTTATTTATTTGTTTTCTAAATATTGCTTAATGTCAATAAAAGAATGCAATTGGCAAGATGGATTTCTATGACTGTATGGTCTCCAGCAGACTGGCAGTAGTATTTAGTTTGTGATCTGAACTTATGTGGATGGAAGATTTGTAATGATTACCTTTTAGTTTTGAGAAGGTGTAAAAGGGAGCCTTTGAGGCAGTTCAGAGCCTGGGGACCAAACCTAACTTTGCCATGTGATTTGCTGTGGCTCACAAACCGCTCCAGTTGCCCTCATCTTTGCACCCCTCAGCTATCCTCTGATCCATTGCCTGTCCCAAGGGTCACGTGGTGAATGGAAGGCCTTGCATGCAGGAGAAGTACTCAGCATATTTAAAACAATCATGTATTTTTCTCTTGATTTGCTTATAATTAATTAAGAATAATTTTAGTTTTGTATGTAGGCTAAAAGCCTCCTGTTTTGTTACTTGCACTTTCAATTCACATTGACTGGGTCTTGCTAGATGAGGTAACCCAGGGGTGTTCGAACATATTCTTGCCTGTTAGATGCTGGAGAAAATAGTACACAGTTCAAAATCTACTTCAGGTTTTAATTGCATCAGCTGCCTGGAAAGAAGCAAATGTTAATAAAGGTAAATACTTTCTCGTAGTAGAAATAAGAAAGTGAAAAAAAAAAAAATCCCTTTTCCTTAGATTTTTTTCCATTTTGTTGTTGAGTATTACACACAAAAAAAGCCCCCAACTGAAACCCAACATAGTCTGCAGGCACTATTTGCTAGTGCAGTCTCAAAACTACTTTAACCTTCAGCCAAATGTCCCGCTGCTTTAACCTTCCAAGACAGACAAGGATGTGTAGCTCCCGTGATGTAGCGTCCTATCTGGTCTTCTGAAACAGGTGAGAAACATGAAGAAAAAAAGCCCCTATACCTGGCCTGTGAAATATAGAATGAGCTTTGTTGTGTGCTGTTTTGGAGGATGACATTAAAAAATGTACCTACAAATAAAACACTCTGTGGAATTATATAATATTCCATAATATGAGTAAATCTTGCCTAGCTTTCAGCAACATATTTACCTGATGGTGTAGGAGGGCTGTAGATGTCAGTTTTCTGAGGTTAGTGTGCCTGGCTTTTTCTGCTTTTTCTTTCCCTGTATCTGCTGCTGGTTAAATTGCTGTGTCCACACACCAGCCCCAACAGCTGAGATAGCATTAAAAGCCTTTAATAAATATCTGTAAATTCAAATTTTGCATTTTCTTATTGTCTATATGTATAGAAAAAAAATCTTAGTATTACAAGTTAACCAGTTGTTTGGCGTTTGTTTTTTTTTTCCTTTGGCTGACACGTTTTTTAATAGTCTTTGAAGATTTGCTTCACTGCCAGAAGACTGACCACAAGAGAAACCTGGGTTTATTGAATATGTCAGTGCTCAATCTACTAATTTTCTTTGTGAAAACTTAATAGTAACCAGGTGCTTTAATATATGTCAGAAACAGTTTTTAATTTTATATTAGTCACTTTATAATACACTATATACACACTGTTAACCAATTTGTACTACTAGGCAAAAAGAAGATTTATTTTATTTCCTATGCAAAAGAATTAAACCTAATAATACAATTAACACTTCTAATGTTATGAAAACGGCATAGCCCTTTTTTAAAAAATATAAGCTCTGTTAGTATTTTTTGTATCAGTTTCTGCTTATGTTCCAGCAAGCATGTTTTTCACAGTTTGTAAAGTTCCATGTTTTTGAAGGATAACACTGTAAATAGGTAACCTTCAAACAAACCAGGAGAAGGCAGGAATGCTGGAAATCACAGCCTGACTGGCAAGCTTGCTTTCCCAATCTTGCATTGGAGTTTAAGAACTGTTGTGTTCAGATCTTTCTGCCTGCAGATTAGATAATACTTCTCTGCTTTAAAGGCTGGGGTTTACTTCTCTTTGATAAATACATTTAGGTGATATTCCCCACAGGACATTTAAACTTTTCATTTTGCTACGGGATATGGGTGTTATATAAAGTTTGGTTAACATTTAGAGGAGTGATGCAAACCTCTGTCCTTAATCTATAGAGGTTTATTACAGCAATTAGTGTTTACAAGGTGGTCTTGCAAAGTCCAGCTTGAACTACACATTGGAGTGGTATAATTCTATTCCAATGTGTCAGTTATTTTAGGAGTATTTTCACTTGCAACAGGCCTTTTGCAGAGGATATTGAACTTTATGGAAATGGACTGTGCTGCACTGTCTTGGAGTTGGTTGAGCTTTAGATTTTGTGTTTGTGTGAAAGGTTTTAGGAGCTTTACTGAAATGGAATTCCTAATCTTGTGAATAGTAATATAGCAGAGAATAAGAAAAAAATAGGTAATTCTAGGATGGAGAGGAAGAAAGTAGATCTGGGAACAAGATACTTGAAATAATACTTAGTTTTAATTTAATGCTGTATGGTCCCAGTTTGCTTTTCTTCTGGATTGAGAATATAGAAAAACTTGTATTCATGTACTCTATTCCTCCAAATTATACTTTAAGACTAGATCTAACAGTAGTGATTATGCTATACGTTTTCTTTTTCTTCTTTCAAATCTTACTCATTTTGTATTTGAAAACCAAAAACCAAAACTGTCAATGGTCTGTTTACTTTATCTCACTCATGTGCAGTGAAAATAGCTGGCATTTGTAGAACACACAAACTATTTTTGCCTGAATGCTCCATTTATGATTTATAGCCAACATGTATCCCTGATTTTCTTTTGAGAATGATCTTTATTGTCTTTGTGTACTAACTCATTGCAGAAGCACTTGTCTATTTTGAGCTAAACCAGACCTCTTGTAAAAAGAATCAAATTATTTCATCATGTTGAAAATGAAAAGCTATAATTACTTGTAATTGGGCTTCAGAATTTTTGAAAATTGGAAAATTCTTTTCCAGAGGTTTAAGATCACTCCAAATCATAACCTGTAGAAAATAGGAAATAATTTTCTGTTCAATTTAAAAGTGATTTAATTTACACTTTGACAGCTATTTTCCTTTGATATTTTGGTAGGGGAAATCATTCAGCTATGGTGGTTATTACTAAAATCTTTTCTGATATCCTTTTTTCTATCTGTATCACAAGTGTATTTTGATTTCTTTAAGCCCAAACAGAATCTGCTGCAGTTTAATAAGGATATAGAGCAATTTTGGAATGCTTGAGTTTACTAAACATATGCCCACATTTTATTTATTTGTTTGTTTGTTTCTTGGTCTTTGTAGTTACTTCATTCTGTTTTAACGAAAGCACAATGTTCTTCAGTGCTTTAATCTTCCTAAATTTAAGTGCAAGCTGAAAAAACCTGCTGTATCTTGTAGTTCGGGATATTTTTTCCTATACACTTGCAAGTCTGTAGAACCCAGTTGTTTGAAAACAATTACTTCAAATTTCTACATTACTACGAATAACCATCATCATTATCATAAATATTGCAAAGAACGTGCTGCCTATTTACCTTTTTTAAAAATCTTTTCAAGAGACCTGAGTAGGATAGCTAGTGTAAGATCACATTGTGTTCAGTTCAGCAAGCAGCCAGGACAAGTCTTCCAAAACCCTGATGCTCTGGCAAAGGGAGTAACCTCTAGAGTTAGCACAGGGTTCAGGGGTTTATGGCCAAGCAGAAACTGAATTAAACCAAGGTAGCAGGTGGGATCCTGCAGCGTGGAACTGGCAGCCAGAGGGAAACCAGCTAATTGTCACTTTCAGGCTTGAGGTTAAAACTGGATTCTGAGTATGTCAGTCTTTTTCAGCCCTAAGTGTGACATGTGGAGAAGAGTGGGTAGACAGTTGTTTTCACACAGGGGAATTTAAGGACAATTACATACATAGTGAAAAACTATAGTGGAGAGTAAACCTGCAAGCCTTGTCTTTTCCTTGTCAGTTTGGGACAATCACTTAGGTCAAGGCACATACTGCTTGAGTTAAGCTTTTTGTAGGCATATTTCAAGTTGTTGTGGGTCTTTTCAGTATTTAGCACTTGTGGTATGGGCCAGTCTATACAGGATGTATGGAAGAAGTCATGCTCCTAGCACTCATGTCCATTGCAAAGGGAGGAGATTTGTAGAAGAGATGGGTATAAACACAGAAAGGAACCTTTTGCAGTGGACACACTAATGATAGAACACTTAGGTACATACCCATTTTCATCAGTTTTCGTTCCAAAAGAGTATTTCTTTATCCCAGTGAAAAATTGAGGCGTGGAAAGAGATTTGGCCACGGACATCTTGTAAGCCAGTGATAAAGCCAAGAATAGAAACAAGCTCTTTGTGTTCCCACCTGGTAATCAGGATTGTAAGACTTGAGGCAAGCCAGTATTCTGTTTTGGGACAATGCCAGAGATATAATTTCTAGTAGTTGCTGAGGCCTAGCCTTACTACAGCCTCTGACTTTCAATTGGTATCCATCTAACTTCAGTGTCATGATTTCTTTATAATCCAATTCCTCAACTGGTTAAAAATACCACATGTTCTTGTAGGTGAAGCAGGTGGGATCTGCTAGAGCTAACACAACTTTGGATACCATATATTGGCATTCTGCAGCTTCCTGCATCATTCATTGAATGTCTGGCACTATGCAGCCAGTTCATCCTTCATCAATAGTTTGGTTTGTGTCATTGGACCTTCTGTGGATCAAACAATTCTCCCAAAACTGAATAATTTCATATTTTAAATTGAACCAGAAGCCAAGTACAAATCTGCATTTTTGTTATTTTTAAATTAGAATAGCTCAGTGAAGAATGGGATCTCTTGATGGAGGGATACTTTTTTTTTTTTGAGATGGTTTTATTACGCACAGAGCTCTTATTTCTTTTTCTGTTTGAAAGAACAGGATACCATATTTTCCCAAGACTAACAATATTCTTAAAATTATTTTTGAGCTGTAATGGCTATAAGAGCTTTTCTAGATCTGCTTTGTTGGCTTCTTGCCAATGACTGCTGTGGAAAGTACATCTTCATGCAAAGATGTGTGTGTTCTCTTTGAAGGTTAACAAGGGCCTGCAGAGCACAGCCTAAGCATCTGGCTCATGAGATTAAAAACCTCAGAAGGAAAGTGCCATAGACCTCAGAGGATGAGTAACCACCTTAAAAAGAAGGATAAGTGTGAACAGACAGCCTAAAAAATGGGGGGAAATATTGATCAGCAGGAAATTTGTCTCTTTTTAGTGAACAAGAAGTGTAAGGCTCTACTGACAACTGATAAAAATCAAGCTCCCAGATTTGGCAAAGGGCATTAAAAAAAGTAATGAGAAGTCTAGTAGGTGATTACTCTGAAGGTTATACTAGGATATATCTTATTAAATATTTTCATTATTGACCTGTCTGCACACACACACAAGCAAAATGAAATTGTAGTTTTGAAAACCTGCTGAGAGTATAGAACTGGGAGACAATGTTGGTATGTTGGAGGGTTGGAATGCCACAAGAATTGCATTATATTGAGGTCTAGAGTTTTAGAAATTGGATGGCATGTAATCAGAATGCAGGGTTGGTCACTTAGATACTAGCACGGTTTTCACATAACATTTGGGAGCTTGGTGGGAGGACTTCAGCAGTTTGTTGCTTCTCCAGCAATGCCTCCATTGCAGACCTTAATTTAATGAGTTTTCTCTTTCCTGATTTATTTCCTTATGAAGGCAGTCCCCTAGATGCCTGATTCCTGACAGTTTATTAAAAATTAAATTGTCAGCAAATTTACAAAACCTATGTAATGGTTTATTTTCATGCTTGTGATGAATATCCATTACAGGATTTTATCCTTATAGTTAGAAAAGGAAGTTATTTCGGTTTTTTTGGTGTTTTCTTTTATTTTCTTTCCCTCCTTTATTTATTTTTTATAAATACAAATAAATCAAACATCAAATAAATATCCCATCATTTAGTTAAACAGACATGTGACACTGTGTGACACACATGATCTTTTGGACTATGTGGTGTCCAGCATATCCTGAAATAATTTTCTTGACAGTGCTTCAGGGTTTGTTTGGAGGAGGTTTCTATCTTCATACATACATATAAAAACATAGGAAATAACCCAATATTGTTTCTGAAGTTGAAAGTTAGTATCAGCCTCATAAATATATTATCTGATACTCCAGATTTCCTATGTGTAAAGCTGTTTGGGTGTGAGTTTCCCAACAGTAAAAAGGAGTCTGATACAGCATTAAGGATGTGAATTTGTGCCCAGATTCTGGCAATAATGTGGATGCTGTGCTGGAGTGCAGTTACACAAAAAAGCTATGACTGTCTGCATGATTAATAATTTTCCCTCTGTTGCTAAAGAGGTATTCAAACGAATGTTCTGCACCATTGGGACAGCTCTGTGTCCATGGAGAAGTTAGTAGGAAATAGAGAAGTTCTGAGTTGTACTTTCTAGAAAGATTCCTGTATTATTATTATAAAATCCTATTTCTGGCATGTTTTACTTCCTCTACCCACACATGTATGCACGTCCCTTTTCTTAACAGCTCTTCTCCAGCTCATTCACCAACCTGTAGCTGACCTACAGGTCAACACCCTGTTGACCCCATGAAATCCTGTCATTGCAAATTCAGTCATGTTGATTCTGGCCTTTTGAGCTCCATGCTTGACTTGTGCACCAGCTCATGGGAGAGCATCTCTTACCCCATTAGCTGCCTAGCTGGTTTCCTACACCACCAAAGTGAGTTCTCCCCTCACAGCTCAGGTCCCCACATCCCATGTGCCATGAGTGTTTTTTCTCATGGACCACTGGATCTTCCACCTTGTTCTTAGTCTGTTGACTGATTTCTCAAGCAAATCCTACACAGGAAATGCACGTCTCCCACCACCTCTTTCCTCCCTCTGGGTTCCCAGGATGAGAAGTTGCAATCCTTCCCATTGTGCAGGCGCAGCCTCTGCTCAGTATTACAAAGGGAAGAGAAGGGAATGGGCTGGAGGAGCGTGAAATCTCTGCCTGATCAGAATCAGCCTTCCATGGGCTCAGCAAGAGGGAGTTCCTTAACTATACTGTGATTCAGACTCTGATGGTGAAAAGAGGGATGTTTCTGGGAGTTGAAGGATAGCATGCAGAACTAGTAGTTATCAAATCTAACCAGAAAGCTTTTTTTTTGGTTTGTTTTGAAAATGTAACAAAAACATTCTTAAAATATAGAAGCAAACCCACTGCATTTCCTGCAGGGCTGAACTGTATCCCATACTTTTCCTTTATTACCTGTGGGTCTTACTGTGGAAGGAAGATTGTGTTGTGTACTTTAAGGCTTTCCCATGCAATTTGGAATAACTTCTAATATCCTTTTATAGTTTCGTAGAGAAAATAGTGATTTTATGTATCTTTAATTCTGAGCTTTATATATGAATTATTGTGCTGTTACTTAAAATCATTTGCAGTAAGATAATTCAGACTTCTCTTTGAGTCAAGCCTAAGAAAATATCTGTAAATTAGTGCTAATGGTCAGTGTGGCTGAGAGAGAAATTCTTTCATGTTTGGAATTGACTGTAAGATTGAACTTACTCCAATTTATTGCAAAGTCAATATTCAGTTTAAAAATTAAAAAGGTTAATAATTATTAGGTTTTCAGAGGAAAGTACTAGTGTTATGACCTGCCTAACATCATACAGCTACAAAAATGCTATAAAATGATTTTTTAAGCTTATATTTATAGTGAGTAGATGGCTTATTCCTTCATCTCACTACTTATGCATCCATGAACTGTTAATTAATACTTTTGCAGTAATTACAGAATATTTTAAATATACATCATTCTTCTGAATTTTAAAAGATCAGGAATTTTTTATTAATTTAAAAGGATAGTAGGACTGACCCACACTTTCATCAGCTCTTTAATAAAGAGGTGCTTTTTTAGATCATTTAAATTTTTACATTTTGATTGCAAGGAATAATAAAAAGTCTTTTTTTTTCATACTTTTTTCCATTTGCTCTTCTAAGCTGGGTCACCATTGTATCAAAAAAGGTCATTGTTTTCCATGAAAAGGTGAGTGATTGCCTGCAAGTATTGATAAAAGGGGAGCTTGGATCCTTACTCTTTTGACTCCTGGCATGCAATTTTCTTTATACAGGGAGCTGTGGTTTGCAACAGAAATTTTAATTCCATTTAGTTTCTTCTTCTTTTTCACCACTGTGTTACATGCCTGGGAATGTTTAACCCAAATAATTTGATACATCTTTGCAATGGAGCTTCTCCCAACACTCCTTGATATATGGCTGCCATGGAACACAGAAGAAACCAGAGCACAATTTTTAGATGAGCAATACAGTGTGGAAAATTCAGCGGCTAGGTTTGTGTGGAGAGATAATACCTCATAATCAAACACCTGATACCCTTGGAAAAGACACATAAACTTCAGGCACTTCTAGCTCTTCCTCAGATATGAGGTAGCATTTGCAGCCTTTGAGCTTGACAGAAGTAGAGATCAGTTGCCTTGGAGAGTAGTTGATTAGGCTTATTAGAAGAATTCAGAGGAAAGGAGGATTGCTACTTTTGGAGCAGAGGAATCGTTTGAACAGGAGAGACAGCAGGAGAAAACAAGAAAAGTGAAAATCAACAGGCACAGAGAGTTCCTGCAGGACACCCATGCACTCTGATCTCAGCCTTCCAAAGTAGGGGGTCAGCTCCCTGGAGGCAAGTGTACACTGCCAAGGAGGTGCCTTCCTTGGGAACAGGGAGGTGGTGGAAAGCTGTAGCAACAGTGAAATGGGTTAGAAATAGTAAATACTATTAAAAAATGAAGTTGTTGGCTGCAAATTTGAAAATCATAGAAAACCTCCCACGTATCAAGAAAGGGGGTCTTGGTGATTATTTTAATCTTTATAAAACACAAGTGAATTTTCATGTGTTTCATGTGTCATTTTTCATCTGTCTTCATAATCATCTGTATGCATATATAAGTTGTGTTCCCTGGCTTGAGTATGATGTGAAGAAACTTCTTTGGATTTCATCACATTCCTATTTTTAATGCAGATTTTAGAATTACCCTTCTTAAGATTTGGTGGGGTTTGTGTGTTTTGCTTTAAAACAAAGAACAAACAAAGCACTGTATTTCCTAAAGTTAAGACATCCAAGTAATGGCTAACTGACTGGTTAGTTGTGCTGCATATAAAACTGTTTGTGTAAATGTTTGTTTTCCTGTGTCATAGCCAGATTGGCTCACTGCAAGCTATCCATGTTCACGAATTTTGTTAGACCGCACAAATGTAGAAGCTGGAGGCACAGATGCTTGACCACTGCTCTGTTCCTGCTTAAATGTGTCTCTTGGACTTGAGTAGGTGATTTCCAGTAAGCTGTTTGTTCATAGATCTCTATTTGTGAGTTATTTGCTCACATCTGATACAAATCATGATGCAGTTCACAGAACTGAATAGGCTGAGCAAATATTTCCACAGATTGTTTGTGTCTAAGTAACTGGATCTATGCCCATGGCAGCACTCATCTGCTCACCTGTTCCACATTCATGTGTTTAAGGATACCCTTAATTTTGTCTGCCTTGCATTTGCCCCAGTTGTCTTACCTTTTCTTTCTCTTGACCCAATAGTGAGATGTTCTGAGCAGGGCACTCTCCCTGCCTGCAGACAGAAGGGAAGGTGAGCTGTGTTTGTGCATAGCAGGTGTTTTGCTTTTATGCTGTATTATTGGCTACCTTGTGTTCTTGCATAATATTGTTTACAGAGTACATAGTAAAACACAACATATATGTGCAGCAGATTGTAGGAAGGGAGTGAAATAGTCTACCATAAACTACATTGAGTTTGCTGAGCTGAGAAGTACTTTGTGATCCTGGTCATCCCTTGTTTTTTATTCTGTGTTAAGGTTCAGAGATTTCTGATTCCTCTTTATACCTCCTTTCTGTAGGAGAGGTCTTATGTGAAGGCTAGGAAGTGTAATATGTTTTGACTATCTTCCTAATCTGTGTAAGTTGGCAATACTGGGCTCTAATATACACCCACAAAACAGTTCTGCTACTCAGTCTGAGTACCGTTACTTAGGCTGGATGCAACACAATTAAGGACATTGATCATTTAAGATTGTCTTTCCACAGGAACTTTTATGGAATACAGTTAAGGCACACACTTGTTTGCAGTGTTCTTACAAGTTCAGTTGTCTTCAAAGTGGTTTACTTCATTAAGATACATATTTTTGGTGGTGTTTGTGATGAGTTTTTATAGATTATTTAGGCACGTGGCTGTTGTTCTGAGGTAGCATACATGTTTTACAAGCAAATTTGTGATGTGAAACAATATTTTATTCCTGTCCCTTTCAGAGTGGTATACTAAATGTTGTCATTTCTTTCCCGTGATAAACTTCTGAGTCCTAGGCTAGCTGCTATCACAGGCTACTGTGTTACCTGAACAGTTACCTGAACAGATTCTTCAGTTTGCTACTACCAGTATGTCAAGAATTTCTGTTTTAAAAATTGCAATTTCTTAATTTCAAGAATTTTATAATATGGACTGGTTGACACCTCTTTCTTTTAAATATTGGAACTGATAGATCACTTGGAGAATCTTATTTTATGTTTTGCCTGTTTGCTTGTGCAGTGAGTAGTGTAGTGTCATGGTATAAATTTTTTTGAACCTTAGCTGTCTACCAGTAGTAACTTGTAATTCCCAGTTTATTGTGAAGATTTGCTGTATGGTTGGTGTTGCAAAAGCTGACACTTGAGAGGGAGATGAACTGAGTATTTTAGGCAGAATTCAGAATCTATGAAATGTAAGGTTTTAGCACATCCTGTGTTTTTACAGATGCAATCTAAACTTTTAAAAATAATAAGCCCCAAATGCAAAATAGGAAGTCTTGAGTAAAAGCTAGATATCAGTGAGTTTTGAAAATACCTGATTGTAACAGTATTACATTTTATAGATGGAGACATACATCAGCTATGAAAGCTTTTGATTATATCTTTACCTGTGACACTGAAGCACAGTATCATCCAGATTTTATTCTGGGGTGGGTTTGTGCTGCCGTTTCTGTACTTCCTGAGTTTCTTCCTTCTCTCCTCATTTCAAAAAATTTTGAGGAATTTTTATTTTGTATTGTTTCTGTTAAGGACACTAGGCCTAAGAATCTGGTCTACCAGTGGAATTGGAAGTAGCATCAAAAATACTGTGGTGGAGGGATGTTTCATAATATATATGAAGTGCAAAATGCTTTACTGAAGAAAAGGTGGACTAGCATTAGATGAATGGCAGCGTATGCTTGTAGTTATTTAAATACTGAGTTGATTTTGAACTCTGCTTGTCTCTATTGGAGAAGGGAGTATTGGGAATCAGTACACACCAAAAACTTTACAAAACAAGTATTTTACCTGCCATACTCTGATGTAATGTATTACGTGTTACAACTGCAGTAGCAAGATGCATTTTCTAAACAGAAGGAAAAAGTGCTTATGGCTTTTCATGATCTCTTGCAAGTTACAAAGTAAAATCCATTTCACTGTTCCTAAAACCATAACTCCTCCCTGGACCTTTGTGGTTCACGTACATCTCATAAAAGGTCTGTAAAGCAAAGCAAAGCAAAGCGTTTGTTCGGGCGTGCTGCTGCTGCTTTGATTTAACAAGGGCAGGGAGCGGCCACCACTGCAGTCTGGTGCTCTGGGCCTCGCCATGGCCCAACAACCAGGTACCAGCCTGCCACGGGCCCCAAGGTGAAGGTTGTGTCCTTCATGTAGCTCGTCATCTCCCGTCACCTGCGCCAGCTACACTCGCATGTCAGCACAGACAAGCTGTTTGACACATAACTGAGGGAAAAAAGACACTGGACTGGAAAATGTAACAGCTCCACCCTGCCACTAATTCTTTTTTTCCTAGTCTTTATTAATGCTCTCGCACTTCTTAGTTTATGAGAAGAGTTCTTGTGAATGCGTTAACACTTCCACAAAGGAAGAGTGTTGCTGGCTTGTGTGCTGGACTGCAGTGTCAGCCAGTGCTTCCTATATCAGGCATTGAAATTAAGCACGGTACAACCAGTGCTCAGCAGACCTGGATGCAATTCATCTGAGTAGTCAGACACAGAGAAATGCCTTATAAGTTTGCTATGTTTTTCTGATTTCGGTAAATCCATATCTGGATTCCATTATCACATAATTGCAGTTGGACATAAGATCCCCCTAGAAAACAGTTCTGAGCAAACCAGCATTTTAGAAATGGTCTACTGCTGCGTACTTGAATTGAGTTTCAGTACTAGCAAACCAGTCAAGAAAAAGATTTGTCTGCACTTATAACTAAGAGCCAAGGACTTCTTGGTCATGAGAGGTAAGATTTTGTGTAGTCTCTCTGTGCCCCAGGTTCACTTTCCTTGGGCAAATTACTAAAGTCAGCAATTTCAAACTTAGGAGACTGGAGTTAGGTGTTGACAGCCATCTTTAAGTACCTAAATAAGTGGTCTCATTTTAAGAGGTCCTGAGCACACAATTCTTTCTGACTTCAAAAGAAGCTGCAAATGCTGTGTCCACTTTGATTAATTGAAAGGCTGACCATCAAAGTGAAATTATGTTGCCAAGCTAAAGGAAAAGAAATAAAGACTTAGAACACTGTATAAATCAATCGCAGATCAGAGTTTACTGGGTATAAAATGTACAGCATCTTATGTGCCCTTTTGTACTTTCTGAATCTCACTGGGCCCAAAACTACAACAGAAAACCCCTCACGGTTTGTGAAATATGGCAATGCCCAGAAACATTTGCCAGTTTAGCCACTGAAAAATAGATATGGCTGCTCAAAATTTATACTGTTTGCTAGAGCCTTAGGTGAAAAGGAAACGAAATTTTAAAATGCTTATTTTTTTTCATTTGAAGGTAATGTCTTAAATCCTCAGGAGATGAACAGCCTACTACCTTCCCCTACTTTGATCGATCTGTCTTTAAGGCATGATTTACACCTTATTATAGTACTTCAGGTTACGGCCTCTGTTCTGGAAAGTTTTGTGGAGATAGGTATCTGGGGAGGAAAGGAAAAAAAAAAAGACCTGATAAGTACCCCAATGGAAAGAAAGGCTCCAGTTTGTGTGTGTGCATGTGTTGGTCGTGTTTGCCAGTCCTCACAGCAGAGGGAATGTTCTATGCAATGGAAACTTCAGCTGGGGACTGAATAACTCATGAGGCATGCTATCATGAGAAGACAGAATTTGCTAATACCACTGTTTGCAGAATTACAGGGTTTTTTTGGGCTCGGTTTGTCAGCTCTTAGACCCTCATGGTGTTGTCTGGGT
The DNA here is from genome assembly GCF_000738735.6 of Corvus cornix cornix. NCBI lineage: Eukaryota > Metazoa > Chordata > Aves > Passeriformes > Corvidae > Corvus > Corvus cornix. Next base: position 95,126,109 of record NC_046333.1, on the reverse strand, counting down.
CATCAGCACATTCAGGCAAACCAGAGTGCCCAGTTTAAACGTGCCTTTTGTGGTGCAGATGCGTATTTGGCATAATGTCGACTGAGCCATCACCAGTGCTGTTACTCAAAATTACCACAAATTTGGCACAAAATGAATGTTCAGTAGTGAGTAATGGAAGGTAATAGTTTCTATCACAAGCATGTCACCTTCCCCATTTTAGCAGCTCCTTGACACCAGCACCCAAATACTGATCTGCCTGTACAGCCCTCTGATGCATCTTCTAGTGACAGAGGCTGCCATTACTGGTGTCTGTGGTTGTGGAAACAGGAATTGTTTTTGTCCTTTCCTGCCTGACCTTCAGTATTGGGAGGTGTGTGTGAATTTGGAAATCTGTTTTTTTTATCTTCATTATCTCCAATACTTTTGTATACAGCAGAAGGCTAGGTGATAAGTTTTTGTCATGGCTCTTTTATGTTGCAGGAGTGCCTTCTGTTATCTGATAAGTAAGTCAAGCAGCACAAATGATTATTAAGTATAATTGTTTGTTTATATAAATATGACAGTAAAATAGGTTACTCACACAGGCCAAGTGACCCAATTATTCAGATTTTGAATGTGTAGAGGAGACGTGCTATATTGCTGCACTTCAGGGAAGGAAAACCTATGTTGAATTGCTCAGTAAGTTCATTTTTTTTTTTATAGTGGTAGTACCCTGTTGATGGGGAACTGCTGGAGAGTCCCTCAATACTACATGTCATATTTTTGTCCCTAGAAAAGAAAGCTGTTGTAGTAAGTGGCCCTTAATAAGTGACCATTTCCTGCAGTAAATGCTGATCTACCCAGGTCTTCCTTTCAGAAAGTTTAATTGGACATAAGTAAAGTGATACCATTAAGTCTCAGCCCAAGTCTTCTATAGCTCCTACTTGATATTTTCAGCTTCTTGATTTAAAGGTGGGCTTGGGGGGTTCCATTAGGATTGCCACAGGCTTTAATCTTAATCCTCAGGTAAAAAAAAGTCTTAAAATTATATAGAAAGGTTCATTAACCCTCCTGAATTTCTTCAAAACACGTGGCTTCAATAGGAGGCTAGCTAAACTGAGGGAACTAGCATTCTCAGTCAGAGTCGTTTGGCTGACCATAGCCTTTGTAGTTTAGCCATCTGTTTAAAAATCCACAACACAACCAAAACCATCTAAAACAATAGTAAAGCCCCCAGTAAAGCAGAAGAATGAGTGTGATTAATCTATTAGTATTGCAGTAGTGTATTGCTCTGCCATGCCTGTTTATTTGTAGCTGAACAGCAGACCACTGTAACAGTGCAGAGGTCTGTAAAAACAGGGCTTCCTCTTGCAGCTTCCTGTTGAGCAGGAGCAAACACAAACTGTACTCTGCTGTTAAGTTGTGCGTAGCCCATCTTTACGTGTATCTCCCCTGACAGACCTTTATTGTGCACCTCGGGGTCAGCCACTGGATGCTGCTTTATTTCAGATCGCGAAACTGATCCCTGTAGTCAGATTTACAAGAACAGGCTATTGCCCAGTTCACATAGAGCAGCTCCGGCCCTAAGGGAGATCAGCTTCTAGACTGGGATCTCCAAGCAAGGTTTCATTACTCCTCATTTCCTCCAGAAACCTGTCTGAGCGACAAGGAAGCTGTTAAAAAGTATTTTATCAACATTTTCTTTAAGGAATGTGGATTTGCCCAAAATGAAACATTCTAAGGAAGTGCAAACTTCTGACTTGTTTCCTGCCTTCTTACCTGGCAAATTTTCTGGGACTTTGTGGCAGCTTGCTTGAGGAAGTTTGTTTGAGTTTGCATCCTCCAGGGCCTCCACTCCACTGTGCCACTGAAACAGGAGCCTGGCAGCAGTGGTGCTGCTGGGAGATCTTGACCTCCTGGCAGGAATGCCCTCAGAAGTTAACAGCTTCAGGGAAAATAGGGAAACTGGAATTTATATAGTGGATCCTACAAGGAATTATTTTTTTCCTGAGGTTTAGTTTCACTGCAGTTCATCCAGCTAGTAAATACTCAATTGTAAAATATGCTTCAAGGTTTAGAGACTGAAAGTTTCTCAAATTACTCAACCTTCCCTCAACCAGTCATAGAATCTTCCAGAACTGGAATAGCCAGCCGCTCCCCTTTTGTTTAGGAAAGGGACATGTATGTTTATTTTTTTGTATCTTTCTGGTGTTACTTTTCTGTCTGGGCGTGCTTTCTGGACACTGCAGATGTTACTACTTGGAGCTCAATTTAGAAGTCTTAGTATAACTAAAGAAATTCTGGTAAAAAAACCTATATATAAGCAAATACTGGGTTTTTTTTTCAGGACATTGAAAAGATTTGCAAAGAAAATGCTGCTTGACATTGCACTCATATTTATGTCTTTATGTTACATCTGCTAAAAGCATATGCAGTTAGGTTAGTTTTGGATTTTGTTGTTAGATGTCTCAGGTATGTTGATGTCTACCTTTCGTTGAATGCAGGCTTGTGTGGGGCTGAGAAATTCTGGGAGCACTCCCAATATTCAGTTGAATTGACAGATATATTCTTAAAACAAGGAGTGTGTTGGGGTTTTTTTGTTGTGGCTGTTTTTGTGGTTTCTTTACCTTCAATAAATTTCAGGTATACCAAACTAGTAATATTTAACAAATTCACACCCATCAAGTTTGTAATGTTGGAATTAAATGAATTTTCCAATGAGCATCAGGTAGTCTACAATAAGCAAGACTTCTTAATTTTCTTTTTTGTACACACAGATAAACATCCAGCTTAGCTTTGTGCATAATCACAATTACTACCACATTTTCTTTTGTTGCAATTTTAAATAGTTTTTGTTCTTAAATTTCTTATTTATGTGCAAAAACAAATGTACCCCTTCGCCTGTTTCTCTATATTTGGAATTGCGTAATGTTAGAGGTTTTTTTGTTTTATGTTTGCTAGGGAGTTAGAACTGTGAAATTCTGTTTAATTGCTCTAGCAGAATTGTAGGATTTGTGGAGGGAAACACCCGCCCCCCCTCCCACCAAAAAAAATCCCACTCCAAAACAAAACCAAATTACTGAAATAAAAAACCTATAGCAAATTCTATAAGAAGAAAAGTATATGGCTCTTCTACTCACTCTAATTGCCCCACTAGTTTTTCAGATATTTTCAGAGGTCTTTAATTATTTAAAATTTATATGACATTTTACAATTGCTGTTATTTTATACTCTGAAAAATTGGTTACTTTCATGTCTGAAATCACAGGGAAGTCATATGAACTAAATATTACATTCTTGCCACTGCTTTTATGCATTGCATGTTTAGCATCTAACTAAAATGCGAGTAGAAAGCTCATCTTGAAAGAGACTACTTAATTAAAAATTAAACGATGAATTAAAACTTAAATTATGCAAAACTAATAAGCTACGTTACCAAAACACACAATTAATTTGCTACAATATATGGAAAGAAAATGTTAGTGGTTTTACTTTTGTTTCATGTTTGCATTGCAGTCTGCACAGGCTGCTGTTTTGGAATTCCTCACCTTGAAATATTTGACATACCTGAATTAAGATATAAATCCGTGATTTTTAGGTTGTGAGTTTTGCAAAACTCATCAGAGATTAAAACTTCGATAGTGCAAAGGAATCTGTTATAAAGTGGGGCAAATCCAATTATTTTTCAATTAGTGCAGTATCACTTCTGTGTATAAGATTCAAATCAGTGCATCAGATCACCTTGTGCAAATCGATAGATTAAAATGGACTTGTTGACAAAAATTGCAATTTAACCTATTGCTCTAATTCCATGGTATAACGGGTTTATTTTTTACTGGAATTGCTTTCAACTAATTGCAAATGCTGAGATTCTGCATACAGTAATTATGTGTGCTTACCTTTATAGAGACCAGATGAAGCATGCCTTTAAATTCTGTGTTCATTTTAGCTGTTTAAAGGAGGTATTCCCTAAGTCCTGTGTCAGAGGCACAGGAAGGTATTTTCTTAGCAGATGTGGGGATGTGTTCCTATATGTCTAAAATACTACAGTGGCCAAATACTAGACATGCTGCAAAGTCCTCTGTGCTTTACTGTAACACAAGCAAAGGGAGACATTTTCAGTAGTATCTGCTGGTGTCTTTCATGATTGTAGTCTTCAACCTGAGTAAAGCTTAGATGGCTGAAGGAAAGGAATTAGGGAATTAAAGAAAACTCCATCTGATTAAGTTAATTATGAAGCTTGAATCTAATACTTTATTATTACTGTACACTGGAAGGTGGAACTACATTTACATTTGCAATTTTTTACATTTTAGTATTACATAAAATAACATTTGCTTTTAATGTTTCCTATCAAATATCTTCAGCACTTTTCTCTCAGGTCTTGCTAATTTAGCCTTTGTAGCTATATAAGTAGTTGTTTATCTGGCATTATAATTTAAAAGTTTACATTAAAAATAAAATCAATACTGGGATAAAAGCATGAAGAGTACAGCTAAAATAATTTATAATAGCTCTGTTGGTGATGGAAATCTAAGGAATGAGTGTTGTGTATAATAAAGGCAATTACCTGAGCTGCTTATAAGGAAAAATAACTGCTTTTGGTGTTGGGGGATGGAAGGAGGAGATCATGGAAGCAGTTACAGCTCTAATTTTCTGGGTTGAGCTATGTTAGCCCTGGCATAAATTGCAGCAGCCTAGAGGTACATGTGCCATCTGAGGATTGCATTTTGCCCTGACATCTTTGTGAATGTGTCAGAGAGGTGTGGGGGAAAGAGAGCAAAGGCACTGGTGTCTGCTGGGGGGTTTGCATGCACTTGGGGGTCTCAGATTTCCTCAATCATCTTCTCACACGTCAAATACAGTCTTTGGTTGGTTTGTGCAACTTAAAGTCCAGTGGAGCGGGTTGTGATAAGAAAACTGGTTTGGTATTTAACCTAAGTGATTTTTCTTACTTCTGCATTTATCAGGTAAAAGTTCTCTCTTCAACAAAATGAAGTGTTTAATCTACTATCACAAAGAGTGAAACGTGAATAAAGATTGACTTGGACATAATCTTTCTAACTACTCTTGATGGACATCTTAAGATTCAGCTTAATTTAATTGAAATCTTAAACTCTGTCTTTTTGGGAAGCTCCTTTCTTTTATGTCCATGGTTAAGTGAGCAAGGCAATGACGTGCTCCCTTAACAACTGTTCGAGAATCATCGGGCTGATTGACTAATGTTTCTGCCCTTTTTATGCACTTCTGGTGTTCCATCATGGCTTTCTCCGTCCTGTGCATATAAGTGGATTTATCTGAATGATAATAAGCCAGATGGTTGGGTGGTAGGCCAGGTATTTTGAAGGTAAGCATATTCTTTGTCATAGAGCCATGTTAGCCAGGAGCTCTGCACCACATTTCAAATCCTTCAGCAGTCTCCCCAGGAGGTGGCAGCTGTAGAAGCCTAATGGATATCATCACCTTCAACTGTCAGCTCCTTTTTTCCTGTCTGTCATGACTGTTTACTTCTGATCATACCAGTTGACATTTATGTGTCACAATAGAAAACTGAACCAGTGCAGGAGTAAAGGCGACACTGGCTTTATGGTTACTTCTTGTATCACAACAGGCAGCTGGCAACTCATTAACACCATGTGGAGTGTCAAGCATATAGTATATTAAATAAAATTAATGCCTACAGGCCCTGTAAATAAGGAGATGGCCATAACAGACAATGAAATTGCATGAATGGTTGAAACAGGAATAGTGGAGGTGACAGATTTAAAAAAAAGGGGAAAAAAAAAGAGAGAAAAAAGGCAGGGAGCAGGGATGAGTCCATAGGCCAAGGTACATGAACATCTTAAACCTTTGACTGTCATTCCTTGTCATTTTCTTATCTACCCTCTGAAGAAAGACATGTGGCATGGTTCTGCCAGGTGTCTGATGACTTACTGGAATCTCTGTGTTTGGCAGCAATGGCAGTGTTAAGATCCTCAAAGATACCGCCCACATTCTCTTTAGCCATTATTCAACAGTGAGCATGAGTACGGAAGACTTGGGTCCAGTTGTGGTGATCCAGGAGAGCATTTTAGCTTGAGTACAGTCCTGAGAGTGATGAATACAAAAGTGCTTTTCTTCATAAATAGCTAACATGGCTTTATATAAAGTGACCTTGGAGTCCTTTACTCACATTCTCTGGAATAACCCCATGTCTTTTGTATTAGATAGCTTGTGTGGGCCGTTGGTCATTTGCTTTTCTCTATTTGCAAATACTGCTCCGTGCCTTCTGTCTCATGTAGTAAATGGTTTGGCTAAGCCACGGGCTTAATTTTGGCAGGTAAAACACCTGAGGCATAGGTATGGTGAAACAATTTATATAATTTATATGACGTGCTTCATCCTAGATAATCTAAAATTTACAAAAAGTTTTTTACAGGGTAAAACTTCTTAAAAATGTAATCAATAATTTCAAATTAATTTTCTATTTCCGAATTTTAAAGCATAAATTGACATTAGGATCTTTTTACTTAATGGGAATTTTAGATCATATTTGGATTTATTTACTTAAATATGTTGGATAGAGGTGTTCCAGTTGTTCTATAGACTACTAAAATACTATCATGCATTCCAGGAAACATAGCAAATGGTGTCTAGAGGAAATGATGGGTGGAATTTAGTACAGAAAATGTCATTACAATCACAAAATTTTATACTCACTGGATATCATAAAGCACTGAATTTTCCTTTAATTTAAACAGGCAGATCCTGTAGACTGCAAATAAGCTGTCTTTGGGCACTGTTGTGACAATGCTGTGCCTGCTACTAGTACATGTTGGTTCAGGTAAGCTCAACAGGCAAGAATTTACATGGCACATCAGTCTTTTATGCCATTAAGCTGATGGAAGCATGTTTAAAGAGAAAAAGAGCAAACAATACATATTTTTGTTACTTTAACAAGCTGCTTTATAATTTCCGATAAGAAACAAGAAAAAAACCCGCTATTCATTGTCATAATTAAATTGCTACAAAAAAGTAATTGTGGACCAGTGTATTGTCTCATTAAAAGAAAAAAAAGGTACCTGCTTTGATCTCATCTTTTGGCAGTTTATTTTATGCATTTATTGTTCGTTAATTAGAGTTCCTACATATTTGCCCTTCTTGCCTGATTGCCTTTGCCTTTTATAGCTACGGTGAGCTTTCCTTGCCTTTGCATTTGAGATGAGCTGAGATAGCCACCTACAGTGATTGCGTCAGTTCCCTTCATAATTTTTATTAATCCTCACTGAGGATTTCTTCCCCCCCTAATGAAAACAGAGGTCTCCTGTATTTCATTTACTTTTTTCATGTTCTCAGGATCATCTGTCATTCTGGATGGTTTCTTATATCTGTTCTCTACTTCCTCAAGGTGGCTGGGATGCTGTTTTGAGTGTGTGGCCCTGCTAGAGCCGTGCATACTGCTAGAATAATACTCTCTGACTCCTATGTGACAAAATGGTCGGGTTTTCAAAGGCTGCAGGCCAGCCAGTAGCTGACCCAGCTACTGTTGTGGGCTGGCCAGCTTGCTGACAGTGGAGCAGTTGAAGTGACATGCAGATGGCATAGGGGCGTTGCTGCCTTTTCTGGTGTGGCTATAGGATTTGGGGGATCTGATGGTGATTACAATGATGCAACTACTGTTTTGTTTTTCTTACAATGCTGTCAGAGAACATCCACCAGTATGCAATGAAGTGAAATAAGTGGATCTTGTAGTTAAAGCTTGTTAAAAACTCCTAATGTATAACTTCTAAACGTTTTTCGTATAGCTGCAAGGTATAAAGCAGCTGCAGTTCAGAATGCAGAATAGAACCACTGGGTTGTTTTAATTTTCCAATTAAATGACACATAATAAATAAAAAAGTAAGTGCCCATAAACTAGGAGGAGGATTAAAAAACACAATTTTTTTTTTAGTATTAGATCATGTTACTTAATGTGTTGCTCTGTTTATTTTATTAACAGATCAAAGGGGATACTTAGTGAGCTTTGAGCAGTTTGTAAGAATTTGTGTTCAAAATTTTATTGCATTGTTACATGGACAATATTCTTTCATTCTGGGATAATGAGGAAAGGCAAAATCCTATCTTGCATCAAGCATAAATAAAAAAAAATTGATAGACACATTCTATCTAAAGGAGAATATAAGATCATTATGTATTTTTTCCTTTATCTGTGTTTTGCCAAAGAACTGGTGCAGGTGGCCAGTCTGTCTGTGGCGCTTCTCTTGGCTCAGAGGAATATGCTTTGGTTACCACCTTCCCCTCAGATACTCTGGGCAGCACAGACCCTGCTTTGTGGTGACTTTATCCAGTAACTTGCCCAGGAGGCAGCAGCCGATGTTTCTTGCTGTAGGGAGCAGCGTGAATGCTCAGCTGTTGACCACCACAGGACCTTATTTCACTCTTCCTTTGCCTTACCCTGCTCCTGGGCAGTGTAGGTGGCTCATGGGGTTTCTGCCTGTGCCATGCTGGCACTGGAGCTGCCAGTCTGGTGCTGGGAGCATCCCTGCCCACTGGGGCTTAACAGGGGCCCCGCTCCCTCTGCCACTCCCCAGGAATGGGGTCTGACCTAGGGCTTGGCTGGCAGAGCCTGAGGGGAGGGGGTGCTGCCTCCTCCATGCCTACAGGCATGGCTTCAACCATGAGGGCCTTTTGTGTTTGGGTTTGTGGTGCCAACAATATCCTGCCATTTTCACTGGAAGCCTCCTGATAGTGTGCATTTAGGTAAGAATCCCGAAAAGATTACTGACTGGGGTGGGGGGTATTCATAGTGATCTCTCTGCCCCTGTACTGTGTGCTAAAAGCCTCACAGGGCTGCAGGAGGCATGGAAATGGTTTTGGCTGGCTGTTGAGTGGCTGCTGGGGCACGTGGGCTTTGTGTGCCCCCAGCAGTAGATTTCTTGCTAATCTGGCAGAGACCATTTTACCTGAGTGCCTGTACCAGGCTGAGAGCTACAACCTGCTTTCCCCCTTGGTGGTAGCTCTGTAGGAAAGGGAGACTAACAGGAGAGGCAGCATCAACAGTGAAAGCTTCCATAATGTCAGGAAGAAATTTCTCTTTACCACATCCCAATATTTTTCTGTTCATGGAAGCTGAGATAAATATGCCTGCTTGCTTCAGTGGTTTTTGGTAGATGTACAATATTCACTGCATTATTTTCCTGGTTTTGTGTTACCGTGAGAAGATAAACTCATTTAAAATTTTCTTTTGTTTGTGAAACTTGATTAAAAATAAGATTTTAACAGTTCTTGAGCAGATTTTTCTCATCCTGCTGCCTTTGATCCAGTTTATCTGGAGAAGGAACAGCACAACTCAGTTTTCCTTTCTGTCTCTCTGTTCTGGTTGTCCCTATAATTTTAGAAGAATAGTTATAAGAATAAGATATATATATAAGGATAATTTCTAGTGACACTTTATTGACAAATGGTTTGAAAACGGAACCAATGCCATACTTCTCATAGCTAGTTGCTTCATTAATTTGTATAATATAACAAATCAATTTGCAAACATGTTTAATTAGGTGTAGATAAAGATAAATGATGAGCAGAACTACACATAAGTATAAAACGTTTGAAATGCATTTAGTGGACATGTCTTTCTAACCCTGAAGTCCATTGAATAAAAAATGTAAATCTGTGTAGTTAAATCCTACTGCTAAATGCAGTTTACTTGCTTTTTTTTGGTTTTTTTTCTTGCAGTAAGCACAGAATGCATGAAGGTACAGGATTTAAGTGGATTTTTGTTCTAAAAAGAAATACTCTCTGTTTTGAGGAATACTTTTATTAGGCTAACTGTTGTATCCTTGACAATCTGCATGAACATTTTAATGCTGTTTTGAGATAGAGCATTTTCTAATTTAGTAATGAATAGCACTGTAGGGTCTTACACACTGCTTTGATTCAATTTTGGGAAATGGGAGCTAACCACTTTAGGTATTTCAAAGCACACTGTATTCTTTGGAGTTGCATAATATAAACCAGTGTCAGTAGATTTTCTGAATGCCTGAATCTGTCCTTTTGAAGGCGTTTGCTATTTATTTCAAAATAAAAGGGTTACTGCAGAGGCACCTGGGCTTGTGAGGAAGAAAAGGGATGCTGACACCTGGCAGATAGTTTCCTGGCGACGTAACGGGGTCTAAAATATTGAGGTGGACAGTGCTTCTTTGAGGTAGCGTGTACTCCATGCTGTGCCGCATGCTTTAGAGCTACGCCTGACTTTTGCCTGCGACAGCTCCGGTGCTGTGAGCTATCGGAGCCGCGCGTCGCTTCAGGTGTGCTCCCAGAGCCTGCAAAGAATCCAAGCATCTTGGCCGGGCGGCAGTCTGCCCGATGACCTTTTTCGCATGGAGCTCGATGATGGGTTGTGAAGGGGAGAGCTGGTTACCGTCAGGACTGGGGGGACCTGCTGTGGTGTGATGGCAGGTTCAAATCAAACCCAATAGTTGCTTCTTGTACTTTCTTCCCATGTCCTGCCAGCTTGCTGTATGGCTGCCACAACGGTAACCCTGTGAGTGGCTTGATTGGTGAGGATTTACATGTGTGCTAATTAGAGTGGAATAAATGATTGGCTGTTTGCTGCATCGCCATAAAGGGTGCCCAGATGTACACACTACGTGAACATAATGTGCACGGGCATGGCGCATCAAAGTTTGTCAGCTGCATTACCTCAGCAGGCTTAGGGCCTGTCGGAGAGCATTTGCTGATAATTGTCCCCTATGATTTAGTGTCTGACTTGGTGAAAGTGAAGGACCTCAAAGTACTGTCTTGGCAAGGGAATTTCTGATCGTTTAACAAAAGTAATAAACGAGCTAAAATCTGTCAAATGAGGGTGAAAAAAATAAATTTAGAGCTATAAGCAAGCAGTCTTAACTGAAGAATTCTGCGTGCTTGGAAATAGTTTGGAACGTAACACTAACTAAGCACCAAATTAGCTGCTGCAATTAACAATAGACACTGAACAGAGTGTTTAATTACGCCTAATTTGTTGTGATACAGCACAAGTCTTCAGTTTTGAAAATCCCCCAGATGCCCAAGTATCCCCTGTATAGCCGAAATGCACTAAACTTTGCACACTTCGCTAATTTACCACAGCAAATACAGAACATGCCATTTCATTTTAAAAATCTGCTTTAGATGAAGGAAGAATAGTTTATGTTTAGAAGTGATCATTCTTTTCAATCTCTCTTAAATGAAAAAAAATCTGGGCTATATATTTTTTCATGAAAATATATAATTAAGAAAAATCTCTCACCTATCGTATTTATGCACAAAAATCGGTAATATCTGATTACTTTGACAAGTAATTTTGTACTTACATGTTCACAATATTGATAATGTATTAATGTACAATGATTAAATGGTTAAGCTGCCATATTAAAGTTATGAGCAGGAACATTTATCCAGCATAGCTAAGCAGGAACAAAGACTGTCCATTTACAGATGGCATTATTCAATCTCTGAACTGCTCAAAGATGTTAGCATTACAGCATTGATTCTGAGCACTGATACTGTGCCTCACTCCAATGACCCAATAGAGTTAAGTGATAAGGTTAAGTTAATTACTGTATCTGTGCTATACAGCTTCCACATGATTACTGCTGAGAAAGATAGTGATTCTTCTTGCTTTAATTAAGCAAAAGAGAATGAAAAGATATAATTGGTTTTTATAATAATCCTGTCTTATATCACTATCAACAAGCATCATGTGTTTTTTCTACAACTTTGTTGCACGAATTCCTAGCAGCAAAATTTAAACAGTAGAATGTAGAAGTAAATTATTTAAATCCCTGTCCTAAAACACAGTGTCAGCTAAAGAATTAAATAGTTAATAGCTGTACTAATACTTCTGTAGCACCAAAGCGCCTGTGACAGTAAACTGTGTACCAGCTATGAACAATCCGTATTTGACAGTTAAAGAGAATCTGCTATTTTTTTCTATTTACATTATTACATTATTTTATTTTAACAAATGTTTTATTTTTGTTTCTAATAATGTATCAAATGGCAGTACTGTGACTTTAATGTTGTTTTGTGATCAAGAGCTTTAACAGTATTTTATTTTAAATTTGCTTATTAGTTGTCCAAAATTGTTGCCTTTGGTTTGAAGGTGAAAGGGAGTTGTAAAAGGTTCAGAAAAAAAGCCCAAGCAGTCTCCTGTAGGATAATACTCTTTTTCTTTCCTCTAGTCATGCGTATAATAAAATGTATGTATATCGTGAGGTATGCAAAAGCAGTTATACATTGAAAATAATGAATACAGATGAAAGCTGGCAGTGAAAGAAGGGGAGAGAGATAGTAGGTAGGTTTTAGTTCTTCACGTGTTAAGCCCTGATTCTGTGAACTGTTCTGCACAGGTAATCCCATGTCTCTGTATTGAGCTCTGCTAACTCTCACAAGTTTACAAAGGTTTGCCCACGCAGACGAGATTATTTTACCGTATCTTTGCTTATGTAAGTAACCTCACAACAATTGCTCCTGGTTCTTACCATTTTCCCAAATGCTGCCTCCCTAGCAGGAAGGGAACACGTGTTGCCTTTCATTCTTGCTGCATTACACAGGTGCAAAGGTGCTAGTGGTTAGTGAGCTACAGATTTCTGCTTTCTCATTGTGTTTTTGTTTTAAAATATATTTGTGATGCGTCAAATTCATTGGAACAGGAGTACTGATAGAGATTGTTAGATTAAAAATATCAGAGTGCCCGTTTTCTAATTTTTCTCTACATGTGTGAAAGGAAAGCTTTTTGTTTCTTATCCTGTAAATAGGCATGACTTTAAAACTTCGTTGAACAAAAAAAAATTTGGAAAAAGAGGTTCCATGCTGCATATATAAATTTTTAGCAAAGTAATTGGTAGTCCAGGATAAGATGTATATTCTTTACTAAGTGCTATGAATATATTTTAATATTATTCTTTTATTCACAATAGTAAAGTTTTATCTCCTTAGCAATGATTTGTTTGCAAATAGGATGCAGTGAGATTAAAATTGTGGCGCTGGGGATTTTAAAAGCTGCTTGGTACCCTGTCTGCCTATGGACAACCTCCTCCTATTTTGTAGCTACACAGAATTAATTGGATAGTGTTTCATTTCCATAGAAGGCTTGTATGCAATGGTATGTAGTTCAAACCATACTTCTTTTATTCTGTATTTCTAATTTCTTCTTCTCGACAAAAACATTTCCTTGGAGCAATAAATTCTTAGTATTTTAAGTAAGAGAAAAACCAGCTATGTCCAATGTTTGTGGTATTCTTTTTTGATAGCAAGTGTGTTTAGATGCTTGTTGTGTGTTTATGAAAACACTGTAGAGCAGCTGTTGCAGAACCTGTATATGAATAGAGAGAATCTTGTGTGTGGGGATCCATGGCTGCCATGCCAGGAGATCAAGGGAAGAAAGAGAGAGAGGTATTCCAAATTATCAAACCCTAACATTTATAAATAATTTCAGAGTAGTTAAGGGTCTTGTTTGGAAGGAAAGCACTAGGACTTGGATGAGAATAGGGTATGAAGGTATGAAGTAACATGTGGGCTGTTTTAAGAAATCTATTTGATTTTGTTTCTAGTTAATTCCATGAATTTGAAAATCTCAGTCACAGGATTTATTGGACCATTTCTTCCATTACCTTTCTATTGGTCTCTGCTCTCTCATTCTCAGAAGAGAAAACTGAAGTAAATAATCACTCTTAATTTAGGAGATATACTAACGGATGTGCTAACAAATTATATATGTGGCTCAGTCAATATTGAGGATTGGTTGGGTTGGCAGAGAAGATTCTGAAAAATCAGGGTGTTTTGTGGCTTGGGGGTCCCTGTATTTTCTCGTTCAGTAGGTGAACGGAGGATTTCCAGCTCTTTGCCTGTCAACCTGATGTCTTTTGTCAGCTCTGTAGTCAATTTTTTAAAAGGCTCTTGACGTTTATTGCAAACAGATGCAATGACAATTGAAACATTTTATTCTCATTCTTTTGTCTTAATAAATATATTCATCTGGAAAGCAGAATCTCTTTTTCTCCTCACTTGAGTGTTATAGTTAGCATTGGTGATGGGAAAGTAAAGCAATTGTGCAGAAAATGAAAAAGCATTTTATGAGAAAGAATGCTCTGAGAATTTCTGATTTCTCCATGTACAGTAAATATTTTGAAATGTAAAGAACATCCCAACTTCTGAATTCTTAGTAAGTCTTCAGATAACGTAAGCACAGATACAGAAGGCAGACATTACGTGTTTCATAATGATATCTGCTCTCTTGCTGTTTGATTGCACAGACAATTTGACAGTGATGGACATTACTCATGCTTTATTATTTTTAAAAACATTTCTAACATTTAACGTCTCATAGGAAGAGAAATGAACAGGGGACGATTTCAGTCTTCGTGACAACTGAGCATCCGTGTCCCTTCAGTCCTTTGACATGCAGTGTAATACAGAAGAGCTAATAGCTGTGAGTAAGCAGAGGCCATATAGCATTTCCTTCCTGCAAGACATATGATGGGTTAGCACTGTGCAATAATAACAATTTTCTTTAGTTATGTGCTTCTTAATGTATCAAGATGTTTACATATTTCAGCTGAGGTGGTGCTTATTTCATTAGGTCACATTGAGGAAAAGCAGCTTGTAAAGTTGCTTTCATATGTCAAAGTAATGATAAAATGAGTTTGAGTCCTTTATGATCAAGAACATTTTCTGCCTCTTTTTAATGATATAGAATAGTAATGACCTGCAGTTTCATTTATTCTTGGAAAAAGTATAATTGCAAAAATTAAGTTGTCATACACCACAGCTCAGCAAAGTTACTTTCCTATAAGTCTGTGGTCACAGTATGTTTTTTTGCAATTCAGCATCTGGCTCTGTGGGGTACTGATGGCTTCTATGAAGTAAAGTACCAGGGTGAGCAATTAAATGTAAAATGACAGCATAAAATATGATCATTACGGTTATACAAAAGACACATTTATGAATTTTGCAGATAACTGTCATTTTTTTCTACTCATATTTGCTCTTTCTTTGTTAGCTTAATATTTCTCATGCAATTCATTTTTTTTCTTCTAAAAAGTGAACAATGCCTTTTTAATTATCCTGACACTTGTTTGTGTCTTTCTTATTTGTCACATTTGAAGGCTAATGATAACTCTTTCACTTTGTACTGACACTATACTTTCAACTTTATTTCAAAATCAAGGACTATTTTTTAAATTAACACGAAGGTTGCATGATTAGGCTAGAATTTCTTATGGAAATCAGTTTGTGTAGTGTTGATCAGATAATGTGCTGCACCTGAAAGAAAGATTATCTGTGTTCAATTCTCAGGGGCTAGCAAGCAATGTTTTGAAGTGTGCTTTTTGAATTTAGCTTGTGTTTTGTCATTGAAGAGAGAAGATTGGTCGTGATAGAAGTTATTTAAGCCATATTAGTTATCAAAAATACTGTATAGATCTTTCTCTGTGTGTTTTCTTTGCAAATATCTGTTTCCATACTAGAATAAGAATCCTTTCTGTAGTTTATATATTTGCTGTTTTGTGTGGGAGTTGTGTCATGTTCATAAGATACATACATATACACACACTGTATATGTGTAATTGCATAGTATACTGATAATGATAGTACTTTCTACCAATATCTTTTGCATATATTGAAAGAAAGGGGAAAAAACCCCAGGAAAATGACCACAAAACCTTAACATTCCAGAGAATCCTAGTAATGCCAATAAACCCATTATATTTCTGTTCTGATGCTTTCACTTTTTCTTCAAAAGCACTTACTGGTTTCTAGTGCTGCCACAAAGGACACTGCAGCAACATACAGCTTTATCTGCAATTTCCAAAACCCTGGCACCCAGCAAGGGACAGGGGAATGAAAGCTCTTTCATCCCCTTTCCCAGAGAAGTCATAACCTACTTACAAAAGCTCATTAAGGATGGCAGTCATCAAGATTGCTGAGTAAAAGGTATCTGTTTACCATGTATTTAAGAAACAAGCAAAACCTAGCACTAATGACTAATTATTCACATTTTCTCTCTCTAGAAAGTGAGGTGCTCTTCCCTTCCTTTTCTCCCATAGTAGCTTTTTAAATGCATGTATCGCCGTGGAGAGCATGTGCCTTGTGAAAGTACCAAATGCTATTTAAATGTCTGAACGAGGGAGGCAGTGTTTTTCTTGGAAGCCCCTGTCTTCCCAGCTGCCTTTGACAGGGAGTATTAACGGAGATCCCTGGTGTTTGGGAGAGGGGGGGCAGTGGGGTTTGGGGTAGGGGTGGCTGGGCTGCAGTTCGGCCTTCACCTGGGGAAGGTCCCTTCACCACCACAGGTCAGGAGGAGGCAGAATCCCATTATGTTCAATGGGAAATGTGAGATGGTTTAAGCAGCTCTCCCCTCGATTAAATTGATGGCACAGTAACCTGGCATTGATTCCCTGGTGATAAGGGAGATGACCCCACTTAAGACGGCGGAGAAAAAAATGATAGGAGCAGAGACTGTAGTTCTCAGTCTGCATTATGCGTAGAAATAGATGATACACAGAATTTAAAGGGGTAGGTAACTCAAACTGGAAATACTTGCTTCACCAAGACCTTCCCTGTTACAAAAACTCTTCAAAGTTGACTGGCTTTTAAGTAGCAATTTGAGATGGAGATGGAGATTTAAGAATCTTGGAGCATTTCTATTTAGAGCACCTATTGTGTAATCTCCACAGTCCTGTAGCGTAGAGAAAGGCTTGTGATAAAAAGAATTGGAAATTAAAAGGGATAATATCTGTAGCAGACAGTCTCAAGGGGATTCAGTATCTCTCAAGCAAGTATGATTCCAATATAAGCTCCTCAACTGAAAATGTTATTAGGTACAAATAAGAGCTAATTTTTTACAGTTTATGTCTCTGGGAATCTGAAATGGAAAACAGGTGAAGAGTCAGAATTAATTAAGGGAGAGGAAGAAGAGTTAGCTATCCTAGCATCCTTTAAAATCTAAAATGCCATGAATAGCAAACAGTGTTGTGGGAAAGACAGTGCTGTGAAGAGGTGGGTTTGCTGTAGCTGGGTAACTCTCATAGGTTTGGGAGACTTGGCTGTAATGTGCAAACCTGTTTTCTTTACAGTGTGGTTTTAGGTACTCAGCTTGGGGTAGATTAAAAGTCTTTAGGAAAAAATTGTTTTGATTATTACTATGAAGGTATATTATAAAAGTGGATTTTTTTATCTAAGCACCATACAACCATGTAATAGCTGCTTGAATGTTTGGATGAGGTCTGATAAAACCATGAGGAATGCAGCACCTGGAAGAAAATTGTTCCCTGGTTTCTAAATTACAGGTTAGCTGTTGTATAAAGTGCTGCTTAGAGTGGTTGCTGTTTGAAAAGGAACTGTTTGTCTGTAGTCATATAGAGCAACAACTGAAAAAAAAACCCAGAGAAAATCTCATAAAAAAGAGCACAAAAATTTTCCTGTGGTGTAAGCAACCAAGTTTTGCTAATCTGAACTTGGACAATATTGCTGTGTTATACTACAGCATACTTTTTCAACTGCTTTCTTGTTCACTGACATAGCTTTTATTAGGGAAAAATAAATTGTTAACTTTTATGGTGCCTCAGAAGTCTTAACCGAGTGTAACTGATCCAGGCATGTCTACAGAAGTGCCTTTAGCCCAGTAGATTTGAAAGGTGTGAACTTGTCTGTTCGTCTCTGTGAGGTGTTAATTCAGATGCCCAGTGATGATGGCTTAAATGTCAATATTGTTAACTGCTCTGTTATTCATGGCCATGAAAGGAGAGAGGGAAGACAGACTCTTCTGCACAATTAACTGAACTGACATCTCTCTTTGGTTCCACAAAACTTAGCTGTTGGAAGATAGGGCTGTCTCCTGTATTTTCTTTCTGCTTTTCAGGAAGAGTGAAGCATAAGCTGCCTTGCAAGGGCCATCAGTGTATGTGATTTTCTGACAGGCATCATCCGTTAACAGCACTATTATCTACTTAGAGCAATACTTTAATTAGGGGACTTGAGAAATAAGCTCTGCCTATTCAGTGGGTTTGCAGAGAGACTTTGAGAACCTGCTCTATCCTCCCTTTTTAACATGGGTGCCAATTGCTAAAAAGATGAAACCAAAAAAGAATATGTTTAGAGTACACCTTTTATTTCCTTCTGACTTTAGTTTATTTATGTCTTTTAAATCCAATATGTTTCGGGCTAAACACATAGAGACTTGCATCATTCTCTTGCTTAGGAACTTACCTCCTTGAGAGTACATGTTGTTGAGTAGGTATAATGGGCCTCATCATTTAACTTTGAAAAGACAAGAATATTGCAAGTATGGCCTTTTTATATTGTTATAGAGAAGTTAAATGTTTACTATAAGTCTTTTACTTTTCATTTTCTGTTTTCAAAAACTTCCACTGTCCAACAGAAAATATACGTTAAAGACAGCCGCTGCCTCTGCATCTCCTGCACAAATGAAAATGGCATAATTCCAAGGTTTTCAGTGTTGTATATAAAAGGAGAATTACTGTACTGCACGCAGAATATATCAGCTTAGGAGAATGTGACCATAATGAGGAAAGAAAATCAAAGAAGTTGCAAAGTTCAAAGAGTGAAAACCATGTGCTACATAGTGCTGTTGGATGTCTTGCATTTTTTCAGCTGCCACATTGCTTACAAGCTACCTGAAATGTGGCGCTCTGGAAGAATAATAATGTTTGAAATGTTTTGTTTTGTTAGTACTGGTATAAGTAGGTAGGGGAAAGGAAGATATGATGGTTTTTTAAAGCATTTGATGACGTTAACAAACAGGCCATGAAGTTTAATACCCCAGTATAAAGATTGTCCTGCCACTGGGTAAAGATGTCCCAGTCTTGAATTACTTAATTGCCAGCATGGCAATGGCCCCATTCACTTTGGTCATTTGAGGCTTTCCCTCTTAGAATATTCACTACCAGCAAAAAAGAGTAGACGGCTAAATTGTTTTATTTTTCATTTGATAAATGAGGGAAAAATAATTACTGCTATGGTTATGGAACATACCTTGTTTTAACATCTCTGTTTAGTGTTTAAACAGCTTTTTAAAGCTTTTTAAAAATCTTCAGCTTTCAGAATAACCTAGGTAGGTTTAAAATATTGGTTACACAGTCTTCTGGCCTCCAATAAGCAAATGTAGTTCTATCACAAATATACCTGCATTTGTGCTTATTATGAGCACTTCTCTGTCACTGACCAAAGCTATCTAAGTGAATAGATTATGATAGCATATGTTTTTATCATGTGGAATGTAGTCATGAATAAGGGAATATTTTGTGTAAGTTTATTAAATTAGTTTAGCTTTAACAAAGGTGACTTGGAAGGTCTAAGCTCCTAGCAGTTGTGTTGGCTCTGCTGATGCTCTGTTCACATCTTAGTGCTTTAGGTTATCAGTTTTGTTTGCTGTGGTTGCACCTGTGTTAGAGAAACTACTCTGAAAGGCAAGAAGGCACAGCCTTTGCCACAAGGAGTTTGCATTTAACAGACAGACAAATTAGGTTCCAAGATTAACCTGTGCCCATGTAACAGGTTAAAACCCTTACAAATTAGTGCCCTGGACTGCTGCCAAAGCACATGTGTGATTGGCTCTTGTGTATTTAAACTTCAGTAGTTAAGAATGGCAAAAAACCCCTATTTGACTGTAGATGGTACTTTAATATACTGCTCACAGATAGCTAATTCCAGTTATTGCCAGAGAAGATGACAACGCTGCAAACATAGCCTAGCTCTTCCTCCATCCTGCTTTTTAATCAAGAAATTCTGTAGATGAATGATGATAATGGAGGGTACTGCAAAATGCCAACTGTCTTGTCCATTTTGCACATGACAGTGGTGTCTGGTACAGTGGTGTTTCATTAGGAAGGACGGCCCTGTGCTCTGATACTTGTAGTGTGTGGGCTGAGGGCATCCACTCATTAATGAAGCACTAAGAGCAACTCCACCATAACATTCAGCGTGGCAGGGATGTGAAGGTATATAAGGCTTCTTGTGGATCTGAGAGCTGATTCTGGGTAGATCCAGTACATGGTTGGATGTTTTAATTTCTTTACTTCACAAATGAAGGAAATAAAAATTATTAAACTAGAATGACATGCTATTTTAATACTGTGCAATATATGAATAAAAGAAGTGTTTTGATGCATGGAAATAAAGGATTTTTGTTCTGGCTGCTGTTGCACACTTATAACTGGGCAAGTTTCTACCTCACTGAATTTATGTTCTGAGAAAGACTAGAATATAGTAAACTCTGAATTTCTAGATTGCAGCCCTATAGCTGTAGAAATTGTTCCTTTCTTTTTGATAGATGTTACCACTCTATCGTCTGGCATGTATATATAATGTGATAAAGTGTGTGTTATAGTTAAACATACCTGGCCTGCCTGTTTACAAGTACCTTGAGAATTCCAATGAAAAGATTCTTCTTTTGTTTTATTTAATTTGGAATTAAATTTTCTGGATTTTGATACCAGCTTTGAATTGAAATGTGGGTATCTGTTTTACACAGACTTCTGAGTATTTTTAAGCTGAAATGTTTGGATTCATCATTAAAACTGAAAATAAGTCTGAAACATAGTGGAAGTTTTGTGACTATTGAGCAAGATGCATATGGACAGTGCAATGGGTTGTGATTTCAAAGGTAATCATGCTTTTGGAGTTTCCTAAGCACTAGGTGCCTGAATTTACAACAGTATTAATGTCATTTAATGCACTTTTTGGTTTGTGTTTGCACAATAGGTGTGTGATATGTCATTACAGAGTAATAGGTTCTAATAACGAATGATCAATTTTTGTGAGTATTCTCCGTAGCATTTTTTGTTGGCACAGTCAATATTTCTGTTGTTTTAACAGTGTTTAACAGTGAATGTGTAAGGAATCATGTGTCAAAAACACTCAGCTGAAGGCCTTGCAGAGACAGGATATGCCTTCAAGTATAGTAAAAAGGCTTACTCCACTGGGGTGGTAGGGTTGCAGCACCACAGCATTGCTGGATCTTTGGGAAAGAAGCATAGCTGCTGCTATAATAAGAAACGTGATCATGCTGTCATGGTTGGTGAGGCTCTAAAGACCAGGCAGGGAGTGGTCCAGTACAGAAAATAGAGGATTTTTGACTCCATAGATTATGTCATAATCCTCAGTTGTGCTATGTATTTCAAATTAATATTATTTTTTCAAGATCTCATGTCTTAGCAAGACCCTGGAGTTGCATGCACTGCAGTGGTGAGTAGTCTTAAGGGCAGGAGGAATTTAGAGCCAACAGTGAGTTTAACTTCAGGCCAGCAAGGTAAAACCCATGTTAAGAGAAAGGAGGGAGCTTGTTAGACACACAGGAATGGGAACAACCACTGAGTTACAATTAAAGTGCTGTTGGCTTATTTAAGGATGGAGGCATCTGTCAACCAGTCTTCTGTTTGAAAGCCCTGAGAAATCATACAAAATAAACTGTCCCTCGTTAACTTGATTTGTGCTCTTTCTGTGAGAGATGTGTTTTCCTTGTTTGTGTGAGACAGAATGATCTGATTTCCTCTATGCATAGCTCGAATATTGTAAAATTGCATATCTGATTTAGGGTAAAATAAACCTTTTCCAATTAATAAACCTGCGAATAGGTCAACTTCAAAGACAGCATCATAAAACACCCACAAGTGGCCATTAAATATTTATGGACCGAGCATTTGTTAGAATTATCAATGGGTATCATAGATTTGAAAGGCTGTATCCCCATGAATAAACGACGATATTAAGCATTTGTAACCACTTTATAATTAAGGATACTTTGAAACTAGACTTCTGGTACTTTCTTTGTGGTGGTTGTTGAAAATGTCAGATGTTGGACTGTTGGAGTTGTACAGTGTGGTCTTCCTGGTAGGATATTGTCAAGGTAAGAGTGTCATAAAAAGAAAGAAAAACAAGCTAATGTCTTTTAGACAACAGAAAAGAAATTAATAAAGGGAATGAACACTCAAGGGAGGTAACAGCCTAGCTCCAACTAAAACATCAAGCACATGTGTCATTTCTTTGGATTGTTTGGACTTCAAATCTTTGGACTTCAGTTTGAAGACAGATTCTGGATATTGTCTTTCTTTAAGGCTGTTATTTGTAGTGTAACTAGTGACTTAGGACCTCATAAAAATCAGGTGTGGGATGAAAATAGTATAAACCAAAACCTGCATCTTCTAAAGCAGGGACTTGTTAATGACCACAGCATTGAACGGCTGTGAAAGCTGATCTGAGCTTGTGAGGTTGCCAAAATTTGGTGCTATCCTAACCATGGAGCTTTATCCCTTGCCTCTTCTTGTCAAACATAGCTCAGAAAGCTGTAAAGTAAGCTGGATGAGCATGACATCAGTTTTTAGACTAAAAGGAAATTAGCCACTGGTTACATCAGCGAGCTCATCTTGCGGATGGCCAAGTGAGAAGCTGTTGGGGTCCCTCCCCTGCCATGGAGCCCTGGGAGAGGGGCCCTGAGGGCACAGACACGGGGCTTCCCTGCCCCTGCTCAGCCTCGTTCCCATTGGTTGGTTTGTGTTCCCTGCGTGGGCAGAAGGACCCTTGGTCCCGTGACTGGGACAGTTCCTCGGCAGAGCTCCGGCCATGCGGCTGGAGAAATAAACATCTCTGAAACAGCTATCAAGAATCTGTCTGTCCATGTATATTTCCTTTCCACGGGACTCCTGGTTTGATATATACGTGTTGCAGTATCCCCACTGCAACAAATGGTGGAGAATTGAGAGCAGAACGATCCCCGATCCCTAAGCAACTGATTTGTGTGAGTAAACCCTGGAAACTTTGGATTCCTCTTCTTGGTTTTGCTTTGCTATTCCGTATCTAAACTATGGAGGAACGGTGGGAAGACTCTTGGCTCTCAGAGCCGCATATGGACATTTATCTTAAACTTAAAATGATTCTTGAACAACGATTTGTAAATTTTAGCTTGATTCAAGCTCAAAAAGAACTGAAACACTTCCTGGCATGGTTGTTTAAGAACTTTTTCTATGTTTCTTGGGATTTAATTCTTACCAAGGGCTTTTGGAAAAACCGTTTGGACACAGTTAATATTGGAGTCAAAATATATGCCGATGGAAGAATATTTTCGTGAATATTATTTAGTTACCGAGACTGTTGAGCAATGTCAGCTGTGTCCTGGCGAAGGGAAGCCTGGCGCAGGGACCGCGCGGCCCAGGCCACGTGCACCGAGCGCTCTCCGAGCAGCAGCGAGGCAGTTCCCGCGTGTGGGTGGAGCCACGCGAGCCGCAGTGTCGGTCGCGGAGCGAGGCGCGGCGGGACCCGGCGGTGCCCGCCCAGCCCCGCGCAGCGCGTGGTGGAGCGAGCCCCGTGAACGCCCGACCGAGAGGGGCGGCGCGCGGGCGGCGGCTGGCGGTGGAACGGAGCCGCGCCCAGCCGAAAGGCGCGCTGGAGCAGGGCGCGGGGGAGTCATCGCTCGGGGGCCCGGCCGAGACGTGGGTGCAGCGCCCGGCAGCGGCAGCGAAGCTGCGACCAGAGGAGGCGACGCACGGAGAACTGAGCGGCGCGGCCCGGCCCGGCCCGCGCAGCCCCGAACGCGACCCCGGGAAGAGCGCGCAGGCACCAGCAGCCCCGACAATTCCAACACGGGAGCGACCAAAAGAGAGAGGAAAGACACAGCGAGACAGAACACAGCAGCCACTCGGAAAAAGGAAAAGATCATAGTAACTAAGACCTTAGGGATAGTAAAATGGTATAATGTTAAGCAAAATTATGGTTTTATAACAAGGTGTGACAACCAGCAAGACATATTCGTGCATAGAACTGCTATTAAAAAGAATAACCCTGAAAAATGCATCCCAAGCTTGGGAGATGGAGAAGTCGTGGAATTCAAAATTATACGCGGTAGAAAAGGGTTACAAGCATCGCAGGTCACTGGGCCTGATGGTGTTCCTGTAAAAGGCAGTATATATGCAAAAAATCGTAGTCATGTTGGACAATATCTCCATTGTAAGCCCCCCCTACAGTCTCCTCCTAATCCCACCTTTCCCTTTTACCCTATGTCCTATTACCCCCAGTGTATTCCCAATCCGTTTTTTCATCCATGGTTTCCCTCACAAAACCATGCTTTTGCCAACTGTTTCCCCAGAAATCCCTTTCCAATGCCGAGTGGGGGGATGAAAAGGGGGAGGGAAGAAGTTAAACCCTCTCCTGCCTCAGTTTCCCCACAAAGCATGCCTCAGAGAATTCTGTCTCCCTTCTGTCAGCCCTAAGATGTTCCAGAGAATCTGTTTGGACATTTAAAGACTCAGGAGGGTGGCTTGTTTTGTCTTGAAACGGTTCTTGTTATGTTTATCCAGTTGTTTTCATTCTCCTTTTATTAAAATAGAACGGGTGAGGTGTTGGGGTCCCTCCCCTGCCATGGAGCCCTGGGAGAGGGGCCCTGAGGGCACAGACACGGGGTTTCCCTGCCCTGCTCAGCCCTCGTTCCCATTGGTTGGTTTGTGTTCCCTGCGCGGGCAGAAGGACCCTTGGTCCCGTGACTGGAACAGTTCCTCAGCAGAGCTCCGGCCATGCGGCTGGAGAAATAAAGATCTCTGAAACAGCTATCAAGAATCTGTCTGTCCATATATATTTCCTTTCCACGGGACTCCTGGTTTGATATATGCATGTTGCAGTATCCCCACTGCAACAAGAAGCATTAGGGATGCAGGTAAGGCAGAGCGTATGGGAAAGGGGCAGTGCAGAGCTCAAGTGCCTTTTGAAATGCCAGGCTTTCTAAACCTGCTACCTTTGGAATCTCAGGTTCCTCATTTGAGAATATGGCTGTGTTAGCAGCAACACTGAGAAATGATTGGGTTGGCTTCAGGCTTGTGCCAATGACAGAAATAAAGTAAGATTCTTGTTGCCTTTGGAACAGAAAGTTGCACTTGAATATGAGGAAGAATTTCTTTACTGTGCAGATGACTGCGCACTGGAAGAGATTGCCCAAAGAGGTTGTGGAGTCTCCCTTGCTGGAGATACTCAAGAGCTGTCTGGATGCAATCCTGTGCCCTGTGCTGTAGGATGACCCTTCCTGAGCAGAAGGGTTGGACCAGATGACCCACTGTGGTCCCTTCCAACACGACCTATTCTGTGATCCAACCTTTTAAATCCTGGTGTCTGGTGAACAGTAACTATGGACTTGTCCTCCCTACTATAAAGCACTGTTCTGTCACTGTTGAAGAGGCATATTTAGGTTTTAGGAAGCACGGCATGTATGTGCTTCTAGGTATCCTCACCATTGTCTCTGTGTAATGGCTCCACTTGTTTGAATGTTGTGCAGTGCCTGTATATGTGTGTGTGTGTATATATATATGCACCAATTTATATAATAAATTATATTAAAATGACCAAATCTTCCCTCTCTTTTATAAACTAGGCAGTTTAACAAAGTAATTATCTCCAACTTATTCTGACACTTGAAAAAGCCCATTTTTTTCTGGCTTAAAAAAGAAATAGTTAGTTGTCTTTTACATCTCCTGGAAAGAGCAGAAGTTTTAGGGAGGGGTGGTTTCTTTTTTATGTTCTTTTAATCTCATATCTGAATTCTGAGATGCAGCAAGCTTAGTCATCCCCTTTTTATTTGGTGGTATGTGCTCATTCTTTTTCATGATCACACTCTGGTTTTGGTGTTCCACTTACGGATTTTTTTTTTAAATTTTCCGTCCTTATTTTCTTCTTGAATGTATATTCTTGTAAATTGTTTCTTCGTTTTGTCTGTTAACGAAGTATAAGCTCAGCATTGATGGCACATAGACCTTTTAACTTGTAGCGGAAGTGCCAAGCAGGGGTTATATTGCTCTTATTACTGCTTGTACAAAGTGTTCTTTGGAAACAGTGGTGCCATGCTATCAGATATTTTATCAGTTCTGGGAAACAATGCTAAGCTAAATGAATGCTGAAGAATGTGGTTAATATGGAGAAAAAATAGGAGAAAGTAATTAAGTCTTATTTGTCCCTTTAGAATATTCTGTTTAGTAAGATTGTGTAGTTAAAATAAGTTCTTATTTGAAACTGTTTGTGTCAAGGTTCTTGCATTTCTATATTAATAATCCTTGTTGGAAGTTGAGTGGCTTTTTATAAATCAAGAATGTGTAACAAGGGTTGTTGTAGAGATCTTTGACGTTTTTTCCCATAGGTACAGGGATGTAAAACTATTTCAGTATTCTGTATATGTTAGTAAATTATCAGTCGTGTGCAGCATTTTAACTGCAGCAATCCCAACAAATCAGTTAAGCTCAGACCTTTGCATTAGGGGCAGTACAAATGACATGGTGTCCTTGTAACCGCAACATGGTAGAATCACACGCTTTAAAAAAAATAAAATCATAAATGTATGGGGAAGTATGAAACTTGCTTTTCGTTTTGCGAAGGGGTATAGGTAAATAAAAGCATGATTTGCATCTTGCCTTCTCTTATAAGTCAGTAGCCCCACTGTGTCTGAATGATGTGTGTCTCCCACCCTTTTAACTAATAACCTGAATGACCTGACCTGTCCTGCCTGCTGATCCACCTGGGTGCGTGTTCAACACAAATGCCTAAGGCTGCCTTATGGGGGATGTCTTATTGTATTTGTCTAAAGTGGGAAGTATTTTAGAAATAACCAGATTGGAGACATTTGAGGGAAGGGGGCTGGGCAGTAAAGTCTTAATTTGTAATCTTGTGCTAGCTCCAAAAAGAACCCATTCAATTTGGTTTCCTCTGTTCTAATGGCCTTTTATTGTCTTATGTATTTTGTTGGTCCTATCAATCTTTACAATTTCAGTAGTTTATTGTGCATTATTCCTTTTAAAAAAAATGGAACTAAACAAAAAGACCCCAAACTCCTACCTTTTTTGAACTTCTCCATACGTGTTTTTGTTATCCTTGGGTCACATTTCTAATTTTTTTGACATTGTAGCTTAACATTTTCAATCTGTTCAATATTTAAAATGGGTAATTTTGCAATGTTTTGAATAATTAAACCAGTTCAATTTTTAATCAATTTAATTTTAAACTTTATGTTTAGGTCAATCTAAACATTGAACCATTTCAAAAGTTAAACAAGATTAATTGTTTGTTTGATCCAAAATTATGGCTATCAAATAAGATTCAGGATTGATTTTGTTCCATGCACTTTATTCTCCTCTTAGACTTTCAAAAGTTGAACTGCTAAAAATTACCAATTAAAAGATTTATTTTTGGTCACACTATTTTTAATAAGATATAATAAAGGTCATTTAATATCATAAAATGTGAATTTAAATTGTGATTTTTAATTTCAAGGTGCCTCATGTACATTATTAGCTTATTTAAAAAAGCCTGAAATGCTGAAGGAATAGTAAATTGCAAAATATAATAAAGCTGAAGCTTTCCTTTCAAACTTAAGTGTTCAAAAATCTGAAGCATCATGGCAACAGTAAATCACTCTATGATGCTTATGATTAAAAATTTAAGAGTTTTATTTTCTTTCCATGTAGTTATTTTCATACTTAAAAAATAGACTTAATCCTTCTCAACTGCATAGCCTTATCTGTACCATTGTTTTCCTTGGTTTTTATTTTATAATCCTTTTATCAAGTGTCCCTGAAACACATATTCACATCAGAGAGAAAAAATACTTCCTTCTTGCCTTGACACACTTCCAGCATTTCTACAAGGGGTTTACACTAGAAAGTTGCAAGTCCTGGCACTTGCTGAGTTGAAACAAAATGGGGATAAAACTGTTCCTTTGAATCAAAGTCAGAAAATATGTTGAAATTTAAGGAGGAACATTTCTGTGGCTGAGAAAGTATGGTCTTCTATCCTGAACCACATGGGATTTATGCTTGGTTAAAGACAGTAATAAGAACAAAAACGGCACAGAGGGTAAAGAGATCCATCCATGCTTTTGAAGGCCATGCAAAGCTTATGGTAGTTTGGAAAGATGCTCTTAAAAATGCCTCCCCTGCAGTCCTTTCTGCCTTCCTGACAAAGAGCCAGGAGTCTAGGATTTCCAGTGCTTTTTTACAGTGTGCAAAGTCACGTCAGCCGTTCTCGGAGATTTTTGATGCGTGGATGTCTCCTGTCATCCCCAATCATGGTCGTACTCTTGAGCCAGGCCTATCGAAACTGAACTCTGCTGCTTTGCTGCAGGTCAGCTTTCATGGACAATTAGTGTTGTAACAGCACTTTGGTCGCAAGTTGTCGTGAGTGTTTATCATAAAGGCATCATCCCGGGGTGGATCAGCAGTGATCGGCGAGTCTCCCGCTTTCTGAAGCATCTCCTGCTCGCCTTTTCGTGGGTGCCGGTCAGGTGACGGCTCCGCGAGGCCTTCCTCACCGCTGCCGTGTTGCCCCAGGCTCTCCGGGTGCGCTGCTTGCCTTCCCTGCTCTCGCTCGCCGTGTTCCCTGTCGTCCCTCTCAGTAGCTGTCAGATGCCCCGGTTGCGGCGCGCTCTGACAAGAATGAAAAGAGCGATCTTCCCGCTGCTGGGCGCCGTGTCAGGATTGACGCCTCGGACGTGCTTGATGCTGCGTGAGGTGCCTGGCTCCAGCAGTATGCAGGAGGAAAGCAATCAATCTTCAAAGTCACTCTACTTATTGCAACTTGATTGCTCCCCCTCCCCATCACCATGGAAACAAATACCTGACTTTTATTATTTGTATTTTTTTGCTTTGAACTTTTATTTCAAAAGTCCACATTATTTAGGGATCTTCCAAATGCGTTCCTGAACTGCCCTCTTTACTTAACGGGACACAAGCTTAGCTGTGAGTAATGCTACTTTCTTGCTGAACAGATACATTTTTTTAATACTTTTTATCCTTTGGAATATCTCTAAGCATTTTTAAGAATAAGACCAAATAAAAGTTTTCTGATCCTGCAGATAAGTAGTATTTTCATTTTATGGTTGAAAAAACCAGAAGAGTCTACTGTAGTTTTGCCTCATGTGAAACTGTAGGGAATGTTGGTCTTTTCAGTGTTCTCAGAATTGGGTCCAGAATGATTTACCCGCAAACAGGTGGCAAGTGAGGAAAAGAGCTGGTGTTCTATTGCTATGTCTTTATATACATGTGTAATCCTTTGACATTTTTCTGTGTGTAGTCCTTTGACATTTTTCTTTAGTCTTATGTGTTAATAATTTTAGATTTTGATAGTAATTTTTTTTTTTAATAAATGGTTCTCTTTATCTGATGCTTTACTTGGCCAAATGATACATGCCTTGCAACTGCTTTACTGCAGAATATTTTGTAAAATAGAAATGCTCAGAGCATTGGCAGTGTGATATGGGCATGCAAGAAACCCAGAACTCATCTTCACTCCTCCGTCAAAAAATGTGATGTTTTCTTATCCCTGTAATATATCCATCTGCAGTTCTCTGCTAACTCAAAAAACCCAATTGACTGACATTCATCAAACCTCAAAAAATAGCAAGGTAGAAGCTTCTTTGCTGCACAGTATACATATATATTATATATGGAGTGCATGTGTTTGTGTATTTTTTCAATGTTGCATAAATAGTGTAATTTTTAGCAAAAAAAAAAATTTCTCAGCATAGTTGTAAATCAGGAAATAGAATTATTTTTTATTTCTTTGATTTCTTACTTCTTATTTCTTTGAAATCTGGTTTTGTTTTGAATGTGCACAGAGTTGATTTTGGTTTCTTAAACTGCTTGGATGTGACTTTTGTAAAGGGTGTGAGTATGAGAACACAAACCTATGATCGTGTATTCTTCTTTGTCTTAAAGTTCTGGTTTTTTATCAGGTGCTATATAGGCAGTTAATTTGAAACAGTAGCATAACTTTCCTTTATGTCTGGTTGATTTTGATATGAAAACCAGCAAGTGGGCCTTGTTTCAGTTTGGAAGCTATTGTAGAATAAAATAGACGTGCTAAGTAAGAAGATAATTCATTTCAGTTGTGGAGAACTGTAGGCATGATAAATGATTTTCCTGTGTAAAATTCCCCATTTCTGAGACAGTATTAGTTTTTACTTTAATTACCAGCTCCAGTAATGTTTCCTATCCATAACTGTCTACAAAATAGACTGTTGCTGAGCAGAGGGTATGGCCTGTTTACTCATCCATTGAAAAGGGTGCCTAAGTTCTACCAAGTCTTCCTTACTTGGTCTGAACTGCCTCATGGGAGAGTGTCCTTCATTTAAATATTTAAATATTAATGTTTCATTTTACAGGCGGAAAACTTCAATGTCATTTTAAGGATATGTAACTTAACTGGGGAATCGGTACCCATCACAGGAGTGGGTATTATTTTTATTTTTCGCCCTAAGGGAAAGCATTTTAGAAAAATGCTACAGTGCTTCCATCTTGAGAAGTTTGACTTGTATCTTGTTTTCTTGTTGCAGAATAACAGCAGCAACAAAAACAACAGAAAGAGGCTGTCAGGGTGGTTTTCTCAAAAATGGTTTAGCTGACATTAGCCACAAATGAGCAGAGCGACACTAACTACTAATTGATTACAGTAATTACGCAGTCTTTGGCTAGTTTGTATTGGCAAACTATATATACTCCTCACATAAATGTGAACTTGCAGAATGCACGGAAAAGGTCACTCTCATTTGCATGATAGGCTTCATTAGAATATGCTAAGGACAAGACCTAGTGTTTTATGACTTCAGGTGATGAATAGCTACCATATTACTCTGCTCGCTGAAAGCATGTTTCAGTCACCTTAATTTACATGCTGTTTTTTAACACCAAGAAAAATCTGTGGGCTGGTAGGGAACTAGCAACAGATAACAGTTTCATTTTATTATGGTTGCATTGCAGATTGTGTTTCATTTTGCTCTTTGTTCTACAGAGGGAACAGACATTATTTTCAATACTTTCTTTTGAGGAGGAAATTCTTCCTGTGATGTGTGCATTTCTCTCAGCAATGGCTATTTTGACCCCAAACTACAGTTTTGTTGGCAAGGACAAAAAAAAAATTAACCCATAAATATAGATATTTTACAGTAAGTTTTTCCTCTGAACATGGGGACTGAGGTAGGAAGGCAATTTCTTTAAAGAAAAATCTTTAAAACTGGACATTCCTTGTTTCACTGTTCTTTCCAGCAAGAATGGGAAATGCAGTGTTTTACTTCCAGACTGACTTCAGTGTGCACATGTAATGTAAGAAAAATAATCCTAAAGTCTGAGACAAGAAATGTTTTTCTAAAAAAATACAAAGTATGCATTCAGAGCAATGGGAATCTTGTATTAGAATAGTAATTCTTTCATTTTAACTGCAGTTCTTCTTACCAATCCCACTGTAAAACAGGCAGTAAGGTTTCTCCTCGTATCATTATTTGTATGTTGTAACGCACTAGAGTATGAGCCTGATGTTTCTAGATATGGAGCTTTTTAAAAAATTTCTTGGATCACAAAAAGTACTTCTTTGAATAAAACTGGGTAGAAAATAAAAAAAGTGGACAGTTTTATTATAAATTGCAGTTTTGTAATAAAATTGTACAATGAGCTTGCACAAGCTTTTTAAAATATCATTGCTGCCACTGAACAGGTCTGTAATTTATTTATTCAGGAATGTTAGAGGCATTTTTGATTTATTTGTTTTTAGAGAAGTTTTGTTAAGCAAGATAATGAGCAGAGCTGGTGTTAATCATTTACTATGCAACTCTGAAAAATGAAAATTTTGCATATCTTTAGCACTGTTGGGGAAAATAAATTCACTTGTAATGCTAATGGTCTATTGGTATAATTTTTTAAAAATGTTATCTGTTACTCTGGAGAAATCCAATGGATTCATATGCTATGCTAAAAGCTAAACTAATCAATATATAATTTTGCATCCATATGTACATATGTATTGAGCAATCAGAAGTATTTGTTAACTGTAAAGATGAAAAATGAATTTGGGGGTGGTCACTGCCATAGGTGCCTACATATTTGTTTATGAATAGCCCTTCAGGTGAACATACTTCTTGTGTATGCACATAATACAAATAATACAAAGTTTACTTTTTAGAACAGACTTTCAAGAATACTAAATGAGTTTGATCCTATTCCAGGTGGCCAGAGGTTTACAAATACAGCACAGGTTGTCATGGCCTTTGCTAAATAATATTTATTTTAAGGATTTACTGTAACAGTCTAACTAGTATAGGATTTAGTGTAACTAATTTAGAGAATTTAAAGATTAGATGCCCTTTAACTTGTCTCTGTTTATACAGCTCAGAATTGTGATGTGTTCTGTCTGGCATGCTGTCCTCTGATTTTTAGGCTTAGTGTTTTCCATTTTTCAGTTCCCTGGTGAGCAACTGCAGATGGATAAAACTGACTTTGGGTTCCTGATCCCCTGATTATGTCTCTCTCTTTTCTCTCTCGGGTTGTTTTTTTGTTGTGTGGTTTGTTTGTTTTTTTTTTATCAAGAGGTTCTTGGGACCAAACATGCATTACTTCCCTGGAGTTAGTGGCTTTGGCTTTTGGACCATGGTGAAACTGTTAGCTGTATAAAGTGCTGGCAAGGTTGGTTTGGGACTTTGTTCTTTCAGAAAAGGACTCTGTGTTTTCTACCTGTTAAGCATTCACCGCAGAAGTTAAGGATGGGGAAACAGCCATTTGTCAGGAACTTGACTTATAAATAAATTTAATAATCTATTAAAAGCAAATTAAGGAAAGTGTGATCTGAGGAAGACAGATGAATCTTAGTATGTTTTTTTCTGGTTGTGACCTCTGTTCTTCAGAAGTGTTGTAAAGGATAGGAGCCTTTCTCTGCACTGTCAGTAACCTAAGACATTTCTGAATGATGCATGAGCTTTGTCATTTGCCTGTCAAGGAGACATGAACCTCCAATTTAAGCAGGAGTAGTTTGACTTACTCATGTGCTGGTGGACCACATACTGTTGGAACAAGCAGTTGAAATCTGAGTGGGGGGGTCATGCCCTTTTAGACCACCTTCTGAAGGAACATGCTTAGTTTAACTAAGATTTTCTGATACCTGATCTGGTGAAAAAGAAAGGAGGGGAAAACGGTACCATTTTACTGAAACATTTTTTAGCATTTTTAGCAGAAACAAGCTTAGTGACTTCTGAAACATTCTGCCACTGTACGCATGAACCTCCATCATTGAGGTTGATAATGAATTTGACTGTTTCTTTACTATGGGCTAAATTCCAGGCTGTGTTGTTACTCTGTACTGCACTCCATTGCTTGTCCTTGTTGTTATGCTCTTTTATGCCAGAAAAAGAATGCAGTTTGACAGCTATCACTACAAGTGCCTGTGGACATCATATACAAGCCAAATCCTAGATGGTGATAAATATGTTATGATTAGACCTTGTTATCTAGATCATATGTACTGTAGTGAAACCTACACTTGTTTGCTCTCTTCTTGAGAGGAAGTAGGCTTGCATTAATTTAGAGATACATTTTAGAATTTTCAGTTTGTCTTGTTGCTGGAATGAAAAACATAATTTCTAAATGCTTTATGATACAATTTTTTAGTGATGCATCTACAAAAAGGTAAGAAGAAAGGCTATGTTTGTGCTTACCAAAGTAACAAGAAAAAGCAGAATCTTTGGCAACTGCAAGAGCTGCAGATATACAAGGCAAAACATAAGAAGAATAGTGAAAAATGGAATTCCGTTTTAACCTGAAAAATATTCAAAAGAATTTGCTTGTTCACTTCTGTTAATGACTGCCTGCTAGCCCTACTTTCCCTTTGTCATGGAGTGTATGAAAAGCAAGGGCAAAGATGTGTAGGTTATGTTGTAGGTTATGTTGGTCCCTCCTCTGCTCATAGTTGTGTCCCAGAAGAGGGAAGAGTGAGGTGGTGATGTGTCCCATTTCTAAACATCTCCAGCTGAGGGGATCCGTGGAAAAGTTGATAATATGTAGGAAAAGCCAGTTCTTCTCTGGTGGAGTTCTGGAGCAGTAAGCTTGGCCCTCCTGCAGGCAGGTTTCTCCACAGCACAGCTACTGGGTACATGGAAAATCCTGTTAGCTGAATCTTCAGTGTGTCATGGTGTACTGCTGTACCAGCTTCACCCTTAGGCACAGCAATTGTTGCATGTTTTGACCAGTCCAGGGGGTAACTTGTGCTGTAGCTAGCATGGTGTTCCTGTTTTCCAGACGGGTGGGGTTTATTAGAAAATAGTAGGCTTGGCTGTGAATTCTTGTGTAAGGGATGGTTGTCACTCACACAGCTTCATTTATGTCATGCTGTGATAAAAGAGACTGTGAGTTTGAAGGCTTTTAGGATCCTTTCCAACTCGGCGTATTCTGTGATTCTGTGATCAGTGACATTTTTACTAACTGGTACCCAACCTTACTCTGTAATCCCTGATTAGAGGCAGCAATATTGGGTAATTACTTTGACTGGCCTTAAAATAAGTAAGTAAACGTACTCACAATTTTACAACATATACTAATTTTCATCAAGGCTGTTTAAACATGTCTTGAAAAGTAGAATGTGTTTTTAGTGTAAGTGATGGTAAATTCTGAACGAGTTGTCAGTACTGTTAAGATTTGTGAAATTCTCTAATAGGTATTCAAGAAGGTAACTTCAATTCTAGGTAATACCTGTGTTCTGAAATGTTATGAAAGGGTTTTTCATACTTCCATTTGTACTTGGCACTGTTCACTTTTGATTTGTAAATTGTGTATATCGTTTTTTGCATTGGTTTTAAATTTGAATGACTGTAACACAACTGTTGAAGGATCCATATTTGAAATGATTGTATTTTTATGACTCAATTAAGATAAAGGCTTGCAGTTGGTGGGTCTGCACACCATCTTTCCCACTTCCCATCCTGAAAAAAATTTAAAAAAAGAAAAAATGCAGAATAGAAAAAAATAGAAATCTGATGATGTCTTCAGGCTTTCTATGCTGTAGCCCTGGTCAGACTGCTTGAGATGTGTTTTGTCCTCATATTTCCAAGTGGAATTTCCTAGATGGATGTACAGGAGTCTAAAGCATAATGAGATATAAAT
The DNA here is from genome assembly GCF_000738735.6 of Corvus cornix cornix. Taxonomy (NCBI): domain Eukaryota; kingdom Metazoa; phylum Chordata; class Aves; order Passeriformes; family Corvidae; genus Corvus; species Corvus cornix. Next base: position 95,091,232 of record NC_046333.1, on the reverse strand, counting down.
TACGGAGATAACAGGATACTCTCAGCACCCCATTGACTCCAGTCTGCTTTGAGAAGTGAGAATTACCTTCAGATGAGATGTAAAAATGGGATTTCTAGGAGAGTGTTTGGCCAGGGATATTGTAATCGATGCTGATTTCTTCCACATCTGTTGTCTTTAAAGTCTCCTAGAGGTGCTTGCAGTATTGGATTCTTCCACTCCTCTAGCCTTGTGTAAGCAGACAGGTTCAGGTAATGAACACAAAGACTACTTTAGATCTAGTTATACAAAATCTCTCCTTGTGAACCTAAGTATGTTGACATTATCAGCAGACAGATGTCCATTTTGTATTGCAGGAATGTGCAGGTTCAAAGAGGCAGAAAAGTGCGATAAGAAAACCTGGCATGAACAACCAGATTCCACTGATGCATGAACACAAACACACCAGCTTGCAGATTCACAAATATTCTGAGGCTAAAATAAAATAGTTTCTTGGCAGTTCTTATTCACACTTAATTGGCTAATTGCCCAGCCTGACACTGGCACTGGCAGCATTACAGAGGTAATATTTTTTTTAAAGGGTGAACAGTTCCTCAACAGTATCTGAGATCCTTCAGACAGATATCTTGTTCTTTAACAGCAGGCACAGAAGTTTAGCCATATTTTAGGATCGATGTTTATTTCTATTCAGTACTAGGAAAAATGTGTACATTGAAAGCTTCTTTGTTTGCTTGGAGTAAGTAGAGCAGACAGAATATTAACATTAAGCCAAACAATTTTATATGTCTATTCCTGTTTTTATAGGATGCATTAGATGAGAAAAGAAGTCTGGGGTCTTTCCAACATGAGTATCCTGTATTGTGGAGATTTAAATAGAAAGTGCAAGGTGTTTCCCTTTTCGTCATTAATGTTGGAATGCAGTAGCATGACCAGCTGGTGATGGGTTAAGGGATCAGCTTATAGAAATTTATTGTTCAGAGGGCTGAATAGCTCAGGGGATTAGTAATTGGATACAAATCCCATCACCTCCAGACTGTCTGTTCACATGCAGCTCATCTTCATACTGACCACAACTTGTTACTGTCTGATGATTTTTATGTAACTTCTCTTTTAAAAAGTTTGGCTCTTTTGTATTCCAGTGAAAGTCACCATCAGAAATGACACTTAGGTTCGTTGTCACATTGGAAAAAAGTCACAATTGAAAGGGCATGGAAAATGAACTTTAAATAACAGCAACTAAAATTAAAATTGGTGGAAAATAGAGGGATATTAAGAATTACAGACCAGTGAACTGTAAGTGCTGGGTAAATTGAAGTTATATTTTAGAATACAAGTCTACAACACAGTCATAATGCCAAGGCAAGCCAATGTTACAATGGAAACGTATTTCCATATATTCATATGTGTATGCAGGCTACTTTCTTGTAAGACGGTGAGCAAATACAGCTAGTATGGATAGCTATGCATCCTTTAACAAATTCCTTTATAACAGGACAATAAATACCGAGATAATAGTTGTTCTTTATGAATTCAAGTTTGATAAAAAAAAAAGCTTGAAACTTTTAAAATTATTTAAGTGTGCCATATCACAAAGTATGCAATAGGCATACCACTGCTGACACACTTCTGCTTAAAAAAAAAAGGAATAAATCTCTTAGCTGTTGTTATTTAATTACTGGCACCATTTATGAGATTGTTCTGTTGAAACCATTAATTGTTCCACTGAGGCAGTTTGTCCATTTCATAATGTCTTACCCTGCACTGGTCAAGCCGTATTTTTGATGTTTTATTTTTGAGGGTATGAAATGAGTCCTACAAATTATGCACTTGACAAATACATGATCTAGTCAAAAGAAAAGAATTTCTTTTTCTTCTAAAACCAATTTTCTCTTATGTTGTTGGATTCTCCAAAGGATGTGATTGATCTGTCACTGTGCTTCACAGGAAGTTCTCTTGAACTTGTGCGGAAGACAAGCGCTTTTGGAAATTGTAGTGGTAGAGAAATTTGCACTGGTTATATTTGGGATTGTTCATACATTTTAGGCCCTCATTATGCAAGGTTCTGTGTGTTCTTGAGGTCTCTCGAATACCTTCACAACTGTCTCGGTGGTGCTCAGCTTTTAGCAGAACAGAAACCTTTGTTGCATCATTATTTTCTTCTGTCTCTTCAGCTGAAGTTTAGGTCGAACTTAAAAAGCACTAATAGAGAAGTGAGTGTAAAAGTAAATTCTCAGAAATGCAGCAGACATAACCCCTGCTCAGCAACACATTTTTAAGTTTCCATCTGTTGTAGGGGTCTTATGTGAAGCACAGTGTCTCTGCAGCACTGTCCCTTGCCAAGAGGAGCTAAATTGCACTGTAACATGATAGAGATTTTCAACTCTTGCTAGGTCAGTGGTTTCAAAAATATTATTTCAGAAACTCCTCGATAAATTTTGAAACATTTCAATTAAAGAAACAAAACTCCAGCAGTTTCTTTTTGGAGGATCCTGGGAGCTGTTAACTGCTGGAAATCGTACTGTCTGTACAAAAAAGACAGTTGCTTTTTATTTTTAGGTGGAATTTTTAAGTGAAACTAAATGAAGTTTAATGGCTTATAACATTGCATGAATTTGTCAAAACTGATCAGCTGGATTGCTACACAATGAATACTGAAAATGTTCTGGTTTTTAGGCTTATAATAGCCTACAGCCATTCAAAAGTCAAAATGTTATTTGATGATTTCAGAATGTTAATGAAATTATTATTAATAGCACATATATTAATCTTAATGATATATGTAAATATGGGCAAATGTAAAGCTCTGTTGACACCAAAATAATTATTCTACTGCTGAAAGTAAACCTGGGGTTAAATTTCAGTGATCAAGCATAAAACAGTTTGCTCTAAATGCGTCAATAAAAGAATTTCTGATGAAGTTTAAAACTGTATACAGGCTCAGGAGATTTGGAGTATTTGTTAATACAAAAAAAAAAATTGAAAAGGAGAGGATGGTTCTATTTGCTTTTAAACTAGCAGAAAGTAGTAACAGCCTGTTCTGATTAAGAAAAAAAGATGTAAAAGGCTTTGCTTTGTTGTTACCTTGATTTCAGAAAGTATCGTATCTAATGGATGTTTAAGTGTGTGGTGTTTTTTAGGTGAGAGGGAAGTAACATGTATCATTCTCCACTGTGAATTCTTTTGCGTAATAATTTGATTTGACTGGCTTGACTTTTGTTTCTGTGCTTTTTGCTCTTTTAAGTTAAAATGGTTCTTCTCTTGCAATATACATGTAATTACTTTTTTATAGGTGTTAATCAAGCCTTAATATGGTTTTCATGCTTGCTTTCTTTTTTTAGGAGGGCAACGGGGTTATGTTCAAGGAACGTAGAGATTTCTTGTCTGTGGTTATATGCAGTAAACAGCATGACACATTTTTTTATTGTAATATCTATCTTTGAAAAGCTAAATGTTGGTAGCAGGATATGATCTCTCTGTATTGAAATGTGAAAAGAAAGAGAGTGAACTTTCTTGTAAAGGAGAATTTCATGGCATTTTACCTGTTGAGGGCCCTGTAGAGCCAGAAGTATAGTGACTTGCCTAAGTGACAGGCAGTAGCAGCCGTGGTGTCACTGTGTATTATCACCTCATGCTAGCTGGAAGCACTCCCTGAAGCCGATCTAGGTTGTATAGTCCTAGATGAGGTCTTCATGGGTGCTGACCATAAAAAGTTCATCAAAGTAATGAGGCGAGGCGAGAGCTTGGCGCTCATGGGCAGAGCTCAGCACCAAGGAGTGTGAACCGGCTCCAGCTGTGACAATAAAACAGCAGGTGGCTGCTGTCATTAGGGGTGGCAGATGAGGCAGGGGACTAACATTCAGCTCACAAAACTCTCATTTGTTAGCCATCGCCACTGTACCATGCAAAATAGCTTCCATCTCAGTCAATTTTACTTTGCAAAATATTACGCAGTCGCCATAAGAAAATTAGAGCCTTGGGTTTACAGGTTCCTTGGATCTTATAATCAGAAAACTCTGTGCTCTCAGGTTATGTGGAAAATTGGAGTTTTTTCTCCCTTGAACAGTTTGGGGATCTTTACAGTAATTTTGTAATAGGTTGTTTCCACCCCAGCATGTGTTTATCAGTGAATATTTTGGACTATTTTGTTTGTTACACCTTTATAAAATCAATTCCATCCATCCATTCAGCTATGTGTTGCACATAACATTGTCTACTATTCAGTTTTATAGAAGTTGCACACTGATCAGACTCTTTCTGTCTCTATGTCTGTCCAGGTACAGACATTTCATGTAATAAATAATGTTTTTTTGAGAGGAGTTCTGCTAATCTGAGAAATGGTAAAGAAACAGAACAGCCCTTTGATTTGCTGAGGTTTTTTGTTTGCTTATTTCCATTAATATAAAATGCTAAAGCATTTTGTATATATTTAATCTTTGCAGAATGTTTTTAAACTATTTAAAATTTGAGGACTTTCTCAGCTGCAAACTGTCCTGGTGCAGCTCATCCCTTCAGCAAGCCCTGTGGGTGTGAGAGGGACAAGAGTGGGGAGGTGTGCTGGAATCCAGTGTGAGAGCCATTTTACTTGCATCCTGTTACAAAGCTAAGCAGAGAATTGCATGTCAGTGGCTACATGCTCTGTTCCACAGCTCTAAGTGACCTCCCGGAAATATGGAGAATTCAGGTGGGCATTTGGACATGTGTCAGTCGTGAGCATGTTAAATTCTAGTGCTCTGATAGGAACCCATTCATGAAAATCAAAATGTGATGCAATACTGAATAAAATGGAGTAGCACAGTGTGTGTTGGCACCTGTGTCACCTGTGCTGTCAGGTTCCCCTCCTACTGAAAGTGGACCTGTTGAATCCCATCGTTTCATGCTGGCACTTGAGATGAGGCTATATGGGGCTGTGGTTGCAATAACAGCATGGATTTGGAAGGAAAACCCCTTTAGCTTCATTTCAGGAAGATACTGAAAAAATAATATGTTTTTTAGATGTGGTTTATGTCTCTTTATAGGACAAGGCTGTCACTTTGTATAAAAAACCTGAAGTTCTGTAATTTTTCCTGTTAGCAGTATACATTCCTTTTCTTGCTTCTGTTTGGGTACTTTGTCACTTCATCTTTCTTTTTTAGATGGCATGCCATAAGCTTTTGTTTGAAACTACACTGATTTCCCCTTTACTTCTTTGTTCATAGGTACACCCAGCATGTGTATGTAGGTTTATCCAGGCCCTTGAGATCAAAGATGTTTTTTTTCTCAATTCCATTGGGCACCTATGTAGTTCCTATATCTCTCATGTTTGATTTGTGGCCAGAAATGGTCAGAGTTAATCTCAGATGCTGGCTGGAATTGGAGTAATCTTTGCCAGAGAACATCTTCTGCTGTGTCACAGATATCATCTTTATGACTGTACTGATTTGTCTGATCTATATTCCTGTGGTTTTTCCAGACTGATGACAGTCTTCATGCCAAGTGCATGCAACGTCCACACTGGAATGCAAGAATGTGGCCTGATTGTGTGTGTGTGTGTGTGTGTGTGTAAAACATCCATCTAAATTCAGTGGGATCTTTTCTATTGTCTTTATTGCTTCAATAACAGTTATATCTCAGGTGAGTACTCTTAATCCCTTTGGTCCTGGGCTTTGGGCTTCTGAAGTGACTCCTGCTGGACATCAGAGGTAAACCTGAGAAACACCAGACTGTGCTTGGCAGCGTTAATGATTCCCCTGCTAAGTATGTGGCTGAAGTGATGAGAGGTGTTAGCATCTGCTTATGGGATAGGTGGAGTAACACCACTATTACACCTGGAATTCTTATTTGGATAGACTTCTGTGCTGCTCTTAATATCATCTGCATACTCTACGTTCAGTGCCATAATTTGAGAGAGTTTTGTAGATCTGTAATACTTTGATAAGGCATAACAGTCTGTCTGGTCTGCATATCATGACTTGCTCTGAGATGAAAAAGTAAAAGAAGAAAAAGTAATACTTTCTTCAGCGAGCCTCCTTCTTCTGTGGTAGAAGGAAGTTGCAACACTCCACTTTTGGGAAGAGTTGGACATGGCTGTGATGGGAATGTATGGAGAGCCTGAGATGCCAGTTGAAAGCTCTGAGCTTTTACTTACGCTCAACTACTAATAAAGATGTCTTCTAACAAAGAAAAATCAAACATTAATCAGACATGCTTGTCAAGTGTTAGGTTGGTCTGATGACACAGTGTTAGGTGGTTCTTAGTCCCTGAGGCAGCAACGGCCAGGACTAAGAGCCCTTGGACACAGAAAGCCAGAACCATCCTTGTGCTTGAAATGTGTTTATGGGGATACAAGTATCAGATGCATTTTCTGTGGACTGAAACCCATCTGACCCAAACAACAGCCTTTTTATTTCTTTGGCTGGAACCAGTCAGTTCTGATTTGACCAGCCTGTTGTTGAAGGTTTATGCATGTGGATGGTACTACTGATGGTTACAGATTAGGTCTTGCTGTCATAGATTTACTATTTTTATGCAGCTACTTTGGCAAAAAGATATTCTGAAGTATTTTGCTTTCTACCTGAAGTCAAACAGTCTTGTGGAATGCCTGGATGTAAGGCAAAAAGGATGTGTTTTACAGCTGAGTTTAAGTCTCAGGAATAAACAAATCAACCAGCACTTGCTTTTCTATGTCAAGAAAAGACCTAGGGCAACATTCTCACTACTCTCACAGATCAAGCAGACTGCAGAGTCTTCTCTCCAGCCACCATCTATCACCAGCAGCATTTCAAATTGTGGGGAAATTGTCAATAAAAATTGTGTATGTCTTCTGATTGTATATGACTTCGGAGCAGTTCAGTCATCAGAAAGTGACCAATTTATTCATCTCATTCCTTTCTTGGTATCTCTCAACTTTGCAAAAGACCACAGGCACTGTAGCTGCAGAATTGACTGAGCTGTGTATGTGGCTACTGCAGGCCCTATGTGTTTTCTAGTCCACAGATCAACTATCTTTAGATTTGTTTTGATTTCCTTTAAAGACAGGCAACAGTAGATTCTTTTGATGAGGAGAATTTCATTCTCAAGATAGCTCTTCCTGTAGAAGTTCTGTATAAAGCTGGTAATTCAGTCTGCAGTGTGATTTCTGAGCCGTCAGGAAGAAGCTACATGAAAAGTGACTTTTCATTCAGGAATAGCAAAGTATTAAATATATTTGTTTGGTTCCATCAATTCTTCTTTTAAGGAGAAAGTCATTGGAACATCCTTATTTTGAGGTAGTCTTACAGTCTGTTTCTTGCACTTTCAAAAGGCACGGACTTTGCTCCTTGGGATCAGTAGGAAGCTCTTTACAAACTGCCTGCAGAAAGTCCAGTATTTCAAAACTCCTCTCAAGGCACCTGGAGATGTAGTTCACCTGACTCACCCAAAAGATTTAATCTACTTCGAAGAATTTCTCCTTTCAAATATTAGCCTGTTTATCTTGCTGTTGCTTTCCAGATGCTAGATGATGATATGTGCAACTGATGCCTACTGCATCAAATTCTCTATCTGAAGTCCTGAGCATGCTAGGAAATGGACTGGATCACGAGTAGGAGGACAAGCCAGTGTCTGAAGAAAGTGGAAGGAATGGAAAAGGGAGGGACCAGAGAGACTGTTGGATATACAGATCATGAAAAAAGAAAAGACGTAAGCCATGTCTCGGTGGCATGGTTGGTAAAGCACTATTCTGGATCACAGTGCTTACAACTGTAAACATTCATTTATGTATAAAGCATTTCTGCAGCCTCATTTAGCGTGGCAAGTGTGCTTTCTGGTGATGTCCTGGTTTTGGATGTTAGTGGTAACCTCTCTTAAATGCGAAGCACTCCCAACACCAAGTCTAGGGTTGCATTTCAGACTTTAGGAAGAGAGGTTCTGCATTGTGGTAGACTTGAGAGGTTGATAGCAGCGCTAGAGAAAGCACATAGTGATTCTTTTTCTTTTTTTTTTTTTTTTTTTTTAGTACTTTGTGCAGCTGTTAGATTACCAAACACCTGTTAGAGGTGACAGTTACAGATGCTCAATAACCAATGAAAATTAATAGAACATGTGATTCTTTTAGCTTAGGAGTGATTTGGTAAGATGTGTTTAGAAATCTAATTACATACTACTGCTGTCTACCATTATCACTTAACATTCATTAACTGCTCTGAATATTAAAACAAACATTTCTTGTAGTGGTACTAATTTTCTCATATATTTGTAAGGTGATTTTTCTGACAGAGGGAACACCTGACTTTAAAGTTTTTGCCACTGTTTAGCTATTTTAAGTTTTCTCTTTAAGCAAACAAAGAGTGCCATTTGTTAATTTACAGTTATCACTTTGTTATTGTGTCTCCAAATATAAAAGTTCCCAGTTCCACTTTTAAGTTTCTGCCCATTTTTGTGTTAATAACAATTATCACTGGCTGGATGTGGCTTATTCCTGCAGCTGCTATTGAAGGGTACTTTTTGTATTTAAAATAAAACGCCACTACACAATACCTTCAAAATAAAAAAGTATAGAATGGACCTTTAGCTAACTTACCGGAAACCTTTTTGATTTCAGTTACAAAATAAGTAACTTCAGGTGAGGCACACAGGTAAATGAGTTCCCTCATGGGGGAGGAAATAATATAAATACTGCCAGTGAATTCTTTTTTTTTTTTTGCCACAGTCCTTGCAATAACAGACTAAATTTCTGTCCTGGATGGTTTATATTATAAATATATATCTATATCTATCTATCTATCTATAGCTTAAAAGTGGGATGGTGAGAAGACTCAACAACTTTGCATGGTAAGATAAGCTTAAGTGGAACAGTAGAGGATGTTTTCTGTTTTATTTAGTTTGCTCTTTCTTTGTACCCAGGTCTCTTCTGCCAGAGTATGTAAGGGGAGATAATTGTGCCTATTGCTACTACTTTGTGGCCATGGGGCTAATAATTTTTTCCTATCTTGAGCGTTGTAGATTGGTGGCAGAGAGCAACAAGAATATGTTGAGGGATGTCTCTCTCTTCTGGTTGATAGATGCAGGAATATGCAGGAACAACACAGTCGATTGATTGATTGATAGCGCGCAGCTCATCCATAATGATCTGTCTGATATAGCAGTAAATTATTCTTGAGATTGATGCAGGTCATTGAACAGCACATTGACAATCCTGTTGTCTGTCATCTTGTTCAAAGCAAGGCAGAACAGTAGCTGCTGTGATACTCAAGTCTACCTTGGGTACAAGCTGTGCACAGGTGTTCCAATAATACAAGTTGTTGCCTTCTCTCTTTATTTTTTTTCCATTGGGTAGCTTGGCTTCATTGCTGACTTGTTACAAGTAACAGTAAAAGAGGGATGAGGTATTTTTAGGAGAGGTTGTAGTCATTGCACTGATGATTTCATAGTAACACAAAAACCACTTGAAAATGTTGGGTTTTAAACTCTAGTAGCAAAACTTCTCCATGGAAAAGAAGCTAATAAACAATTAAGAGATATACCTGATTGTTGCATGGAAAATTGTAAAAAAAACCCCTCAAAACCAAACAACACCCTAAAAACCACGCAAACTTGAAGCAGAAAAGCTGATAGTTCTCAGAAATTCAAAAGTTATTTTGATGTTTAGGTTCCATGAATTACCATATCTTCCCCATGGTAACCTGGGTTCTTGTCTTGTTAGTGATGGCAAAGTTGTTTTCATTTACCTCTTTTGGTTTCTCTTTTCAAGAGGAAAGGTTTGAATCTTCCAGTCTGCCAAGTTATTCACACTTGGAGGTGTGGATGGATGGATGTGTTTTGCTTCCCGGTTTAATTGCCAGTGTTGGTGAGGGTGGAGCATAAAGCAGCCATATCCTTCTTTGACAGATGGGGTCAGCAGGGAGTAGAAGGCAGCGTGTCACAGCACTCTCAGCATCGCAGACAGCGTGATCATGCATGACTTGGTAACCTTTCGAAATGTTATTGGTTTTTTTTTTAACTTATGAAGAATAACCATTGCTGTTAATTTAGAAGTAATAAGACCTGCTTCATTTGGCTAGTAGATGAGTCTGGAGAAAACCCCATCTTTCCTATGAAGAGTTCTAGGACTTGATGTCCTGTCACAGAGGACATGAAGTTTTTCAGATATTTGGATGTTTTCCACATTAGACTTCGCCCTGCCAGATATTTACTTGAACCTGACATCTTGTCACAAAGGGCATGAAGCCTTTCACACTACTGGATATCTTCCACACCAGACTCTGCCCTGCCAGATACTTTCTTTTAAATTGAGTCCCTTGCGCGCAGTCATGCAAGAGAATTATCAGAGCCCCAGTCTGGACCCTTCAGAATCGGCAAACATCCACAAATGATGGACTTGAAGAAATTCTGAGGAATTTAGACTTTTGATGCATGGAAAGGAAAGCTTACTTGTTCATAGAAAGCCACTGCTTTCTGGGCAGTTCTGCGTTTTCCTCTGTGCTCCTGTTTCTGAAGTTAACCTGATGAATACAAAATCCTGATGGAGACATGAGGTTTGGGTAGCAACTTTTGATATAATTTGGGGAATTTAAAAACTTGAAGTTTTTTAGTTCATGTAGACTGTTTAAATACTATCTTACTGAGTGCTGATTTGAATATGTGAAGTTTTACTTTATGGGTAGAACATGCACAACTCAAGTGCATGCAAAAATCTGTAATTACATATGCAAGCTTTATTGAACATTCTGAAATACATGCGCGTCCTGGTAATTTTTGAGAAAATGAACTATTTCTCTCTCCTACTGGTTGCTATCCCTATTGACATGGCTCCATGTGAACCACATGTTCATCTACAAATGTTTAGGGTTTCCAGTGCTTTTAAAGACACAGTAAGAACAAGAATGCTTCGTTAAGGTAGTAAGAACCATAGATTTCACATTGTTATTTACTTTCCTGAACATATCCCAGTCCCCCATCTTGGCATGATCTGTGAAGCTTGCCTTGATTTTCTGTTTTCTTGCCTTGGGTGAAGATACAAGGACAGAAATTCAAGTACAGATCATGGAAAACAAAACCTGATGTGAACAGGATAATGTATTATTTCATTGTATTCTGTGATGGTATATAAAAGTTTGAGATCCTTTTTCTTATTATTCCTTGATGCTGTCAGATCTCCCAGCTGATTCATCCAAAATGGTAAAATGTTCTGTCCTTTCTCTGTGCCCGAAACCTATGCTAATACAAAGCACTAAATACAAATATTTTTTAAAATAGCATTATTTTCTGCTTCTCTTAGATTTCTTTATGGGTTTGATTTTTTTTTTTTTTTGAGCCTCTCAAGCAGCTTTTTGAAACATCCTATGTACTTGGGTCATGCAGTAGCTTGCCTGTATTATCAGAGTTAAATTTGTGTATAAAGAGGTTTTGGACAGTTTAAAGGAGATGTAAAAGATATTGAGAATATGAATAAAGGCTAGATATTCATTGTTATTCTCCTGGACTTTTCTGCTGTCGTTGAACATTGTTGTCTGTAAGATAAATTCTTCAAGAGCAGTTGCAGACAGCAATGTATCCACGGAGAAGTGATTTAAAATTGCTCTTCAGCTGCTGGATACCTTGTTTGTAGAGTCCCACAGAAACAAATTCCTATGCTGGTCCTCCTCAACAATTAGTGTTGTTAGAAGATGACTGGTTTGTCACCATGGCTTCAAGTGACTTTCTGGTAGAGGTAAGATGTAGTGCCTTCCTTGGAACTAGGCCACGGCTGAGCACTTGGTAAACACACAGGAAATAAGAGGTTTCGTGACTTTATGGCCCAGAATGCTTGTTTTGGGGGGCATGTGTGTGTATGTTGTTTGTTGGTTTTGGTTTTGGGTTGGTTTTTTTTTTTAGGCTTTTCACTAACCCAGTGATGTACTTATTAAAAAGGAAAGAGCTATTATGGATTCAAAACATAATAAAACTTAGAATCTTTTGCCCTCTCAAAGCAAGATACTTCACAGAGAATGGTTCTCTCCCCACAGAGAAAATAGAGAACAGACAATACATGACAGATTATTCATATTCCTTGGGTACTGTGATGATAAACATTATACATGCTGAAGAATTTGTATTACACTAGAATAAAAAGTGGAAGTAAAGATTGTCCAATATGTTTCTTTATTCCCAGAATTAGAAGTCCCTTTGTTTCTTTTGTACTTTAAAATGCACTTTTATAACTGAAGACAAGTCTGTAGAGGCTCCTAAATCAGTTACAGACGTTCTGAGAGAGAGTCCAAGTACTGTTTGAAGATTGCCATGGAATATGGATGGTCACGTTCCTACAAAGCCACAACTCTTCTAAACTGAAACCAGAATATTCTGAAAACTTATTTTGGGAAAGGTGCTCATATATTTATGATTTAAAGTAATTTTTATTTATAGTTTGTGTGCAAAATGTTGTCTATAGGGAATGAGGATGCTATTCTAAAGTTCTGTGTAATTTTTCAGCTTGTCTTTAATTTATCCTGTAGTTTGAACATAGAGCATATGACCGAGGATATCGCTGGTTTGGAACCGGAGTAGTTGAAAATCACTAAAAAAGTTAACCCAACATAATGCTACTGCCAGCAAAAGAAATCCTGCCTACTCACTTTGTTCCACTTTAAGAGGAGGCTTCTAGTAGTCTTCCTACCAAATGAAGGGAACTCCCAGTGACCATGACTTGGATGTATAGGCTAGACATGTCTGCCTGAGACTTGACCTGCAGGAGAGCAGCTGGGCTGTGACTTCTTGTCTGCATGTGGGTTGAGGATGAATTTGTACAGATAAGAGTTTGTAAAACTCGTTCCAGGCCTCTAGTATGGCCTGGTTTGCATGTATCTGAAACAGTGGAGTAATGCAATTACAGGTTTTTTCTACTCTCTTTTGATGTGTTTGTGAAACTAGTTAGCTTTTAGCATTTGAATGTTTATATTTCCACTAGAATTAAAAACAAGAAATGAGAAATTTGGCGAAGCCTGAATTGGTGCTTAGCAATTGCTGATGGAAAGATTTCTTTTGATTTGAAGATGTATCAGTGCAATGTATCTTGAAAGCATTCACTCAGTGAGTCCTTATAGGTGCCAGTCAAACTTCCCTTAAGCTTAATTTAAAAGGCCAAGGCTAAGTCATGTCTATCACTTCAATCGTAGCAGTAGCTTGGGAATAACTGATTTACCTCAGTAGAGGTAAATAGCACAGATAAACCCATTATTTTTTGACTACTAAACTAGTAATTGCTTAGAAACCTAGAGTTACTGAATGTATGGAAAACATTTTTGCATTTGTTTTGTAAAGCCAGCAAACACTGCTACCACCACTCTGAAAATCACCGGCAGGATTTAGTAAACAAAACCAAATAGTTCCCACTTGTCTCTCTTTGTGGGTTGGTTTGTTTGTTTGTTTTAATGGGTGGTCCTCAAATTCAGCATCCAAACAAGGTTGTTTAGACTTTGCCCCTTGTTTTAATAATGGCTGTCTCTGTTGATAATTCTTTTTCATCTTTCTCAATTTCTTATGAAAATAGCAACTCTACTTTTATTTTTAAGGTCTGATTCTGTAAGGTGGGAAGCTGCCCCTGAGCTATGCTGAGCGCTCCAGACTTGCGCAGAGGTATTCTCCCCTCCTCAAGTCTGAAGTCTTCAAGTCTTACATTAAAAGCTTAAAACGTTAGTAGGTGCTGAGGTGCAGACTGAATCAGGGTTCATTTTATTTGTGCTGTGTAACAGCGGCAAAATGGTTGCTAGAACATAGAACAGAGAGGAGGCAGAATGTGAGATTAATTGCTTCATGTTATTACCAAGGCCTTTGATTTTTCAGGAAGGTATGTCTATATGTACCCCCTGCAGTTGTGTGCTATATGAAAGGGTCAGCCTTCATTTGGAGGCTTCAACTAAACGGGCTCAGAAACCAAAAAGCACTTCTGTGCAAATATTGTATAGCTGGTTGGAATCTTTATATTCCATGTAAATAGCAAAGTATCCCTTTACAACTCTGATTGCACATTGCCCTTTAACAGTAATATCATTGAGTTTATTTTTCTTTTCGAGAAGGGGGATAATGGAAGTTTGTAACAGGAAATGCAGGTATTACTAAATGAAAATACGTTTGGTACCTTTCACAGCTGCGTGGAAATACTATTTCTGTCGAAAAGTGAGGGCAGTACATTTTGTATGCCTTACGCTTTTATTAGAACACGTTTTTTTATTTTGTTACAAGTATTTTCCCTATGTACAGTAATTCTGATGACACTTGCATAGTAATGATGGTAACGGTGTAATATAATATTCACAGTTGTAATGGTTATGATGCCATAGTTATAAGTCGTGTAGGGAAAAGTATTTAAGATACTTTTTTAATGTATTTTTGTAAAAAAAATAGGGAAATTTATATCATTTAAATAAGGCAGTATTATAATCTTAGACCTTAAGGGATGCACAAGAGAGATTCTCTGTAATAATGTGCAAGTGCCCAAAAAAGATCAGACACAGAAAAGCTACATTAACATAATTGTAAAGGAAAAGTACTGTGTCTTTGCTTTTGTGGCTCTTACACCCCATAGTGCTGGTGTTTTACAGTCCTTCCATTGTCCATTACTGCAAACACGTCCAGACGAATTTGGCGTTTAATGTTAAAAATCTTATAACATGCCAGTTTGATTTGTAGCCCTTCATATCATGGAATGCTAATTAAAATCATATTTTTGCATATGTCATGCCTTTCATGTACATATGCAAATAGACTCTATTGCCTTTCAGCTATTAGTAATTAACTTTATGAAGGACAGCTGTAATACATAATTAACAAAAATGTTTGCAAGCCCTTTTCACACTGAAAGTTGCAGCAGTAAAATTTTTGCTTATCGAGAGAACCATTTTAGTTTGAAGCTTCAGTCTGATATCTAAATTGTTCGAAGCAGTCACATGACATAATTAAATTGATGTTATTGTCTTATCAGCGGAAGAGTAGTACTTGGTAGGCTTCTATCTGTTTCATTATGTATGTCACCAAAATTAAAGTAAATTATCTGTGTTTGGTTTGGTAGAAACATGATGCCAGGTAGTATGTATTTTGTTGCTGCCATTGGACCTTTGACAAATGTCTTGCCAGTTTGAACAATATTCCTTCTCATAGTGTATTCATGAACATGTGCTTCACGTTTTTCATCCTTTTTTTTCACAAGGCTATAAAATAACTAAGGCTATTAATTTGTTTCTATGTATTTCTCTTTAAATAATTAATACAGTGAAGTTTGACCAGGCGTAAGCAGTGATTAAAGCATCTTATCTTGCTGTTTTTTCATGTTTCTCATTAAAAACAATGGAACTACTTGTATGAAGAAAGGTTGCAGGATGGGCCCATTAGGCTTAAATAAATTCAAAGGTGTAACTAAAACTGTATTAGGTTATAACATGAGGCAATGTTATTTGGGTACAACAGACTATATTATCAGTATAATGTGTGAGATGTTCTAATTTGCAAAGGGAACCAGAAACAGGTTTTCTGGTTTTTGACCAATGATGTGTGGTTGGGACTTGTGAGAGAAAAAGCCAAGGGACTGCAAAATGAAGGAAGCCTGTTGTTACAGAATGAACTCCCGATCTAAGTCACACTCTAGCAGAGGAGGGGTTTTTTAAAGTCTGCCTTTAATGAAATGTGTTCAAGTGCATGCTCTAAACAGAAAAATACTGTATTAAAAAAAAGAAAAGGCTTAATAAAATGATCTTTCTCATTTGCTGTTTGTTTGACAGGGTGGCATTTGTGATGAAGAAGCATTTGAATACTCATTTACTGGGCAAACATGGAGTTGGCACACCCAAAGAAAGGTAAACCACTTTAACATTCTTTTTCATTGTATCTTATACAATCTGTATGTGGAGACCTCTTCTAATATTTAACTTACCCACAGTGAAGTCATCTGGATTTTTACCTCAACTCCAAGAGAGATCCAACATGCTTAAGTTCTCTGATGTCGTGGTGCTTATGACATGTCTGTAGAAAGAAATTCCATGTGAAAGGTGTAGGATTTGCACCTTTTGGGGCTTTTTTTGACAGGTGGCATTATTTTCCCAAAACTTCCATAGCTGTAAATGTCACTCTCAGTACAAAATCAAATGTTTGGTTTTTTTTTTTTTCCCTTTTTTGTTCTTTTCCTCCTGACCTTGATGCTCATGGGTTTATAAAATGACTTTCTAAGAGGTCAAAGCCACAGGGAAATTTGGCGTTTTGACTATTTTCAAAATGAATGAATTTAATTTTTCAATCTGTACACAGGTACTTATTCTCCAACTTTGTTTGCAAGCAGGTTTTTTTTCTATGTGGTTTAAAATATAAATGTGTTTTACAAACTCAATGGCACTGTGTTTGCAGATAAACAGATTTTGCTTCAGATTTATTTGGCACATTGTGACTTAGCTATTGCTATTTCATTGAATCTTTGGGGCAACTAGAAAATTGATGTGTTCTGGATAGCCAAAGGATCACATATTCTCGTTCAGCGTAGGTAGAAGGAGGTGTTCTTTGCTGGATACGTGATACTGTTTCTAGTGTTACTGCCTTGTAACTCATTCTTCTGGGCTAGGCTTTCATAAATAAAGAGTATTTTCTGTTTTTGATGTGAAAAAAAGAGGAGAATAAATGATAGGAGCTGTAGGAGAACACAGCAAAGCTCTTTCTGGGCCATGTTCATTTCTTGGTAAAGACAATGGAAATGGTGGTCGATTACACCCTTTCCTCACAAGTTTTTCACACTTAAATCATGGAGGGACTTAAGAGTAGGGTTTCAAATTAACAACCCATATACATCTTAGTTTGACTAAGCACTGATTTAGGTGGTGCTTTTATTTTTAAGGAGGTTTCCTCTACAAAGGGCTTAACCAGAATTTCCCTAACACGTGGTTATTTAAGAGTTTTGAGATATTCTGTTTAATCTAAAATACAGAACAATGCATTGAAAAAACAATTACAGTTTCATCAAAGTAGATATCATATTTAAGTTTATGTTGGTTATCTCTTGTCATAGCACAACAGTTACAAAAAGTGTTTTGCTCTGGTGGCTTATTTTATAACTGGAAACATTCAATACCAATATATTCTTTTACAAGGGGGTACTTACTGTACAGTCATCATAAATACAGCGTAGAGATAACTTGCATTACCCTAGTGAATAATAATAAAGGATACATACAATAGATTTCCAACTATAGTATCTTAGCCTGAGAGGCATATTTTTAGTGATGATCATCTTGAAATGAATTCCTAAACAAGCAGGATGCTATAAACTAAATCAGTTGTTGCTGGCTTTTCTTTGCGTGTTTTGTTCTGAAATCCTTCTGGCTGTGGCCGTTTTCTCCATTTCTTCTCGTATTTCTTCAAGGCTTTCTGGCTGGCTGGCCAGCATGGCATGAGGAGGGAGGAGGAGGAGGAGGATGGCAGGTTCACAGGCCCCGGCTGCCCAAGGAGCAGAGGAGCCCTGCTGAGGCCTGCAGCCTCCCTGCCCCATCTGCTGGCACGGCTGGGGAGGCTTTGCCCCCGGGCCAGCATAGGCAAGTGGAATTGGAGTGACTTCATGCCCTCTTCTTTTGCAATTTCTTCATCCATCTTTTGAGTATTTCTTTTCCACAATACCTTTTTAGGTGGCACTTCAGCTTAATGTAGAGCAGCATCAAACAGTAGTGGCAGAGCTACAACAACAACAATATAAATTTCTAGTAGCAGTCCCTCGCTGGGAATGGGGGATGTTTAAGCCACGTGACCTACTGCAGTAAATACCAAACCACCATTGCTTTCCTTTCCACCTTTCCTCTCCTGTTATGAGAAAGTTTAATGCCTTTTAATGGCTTTAGGAACCAAAGAAATCCTTCTTCAGCATGTTAAACCATCACTTTGGGCATAAACATATAATAAATTAAGTTACATAGTTTTCTTACCTATGTAAAACATTAATGCCTTGAGTATAATTTTGCAAGCTTGCTATTTTTTAATTTCTCTAGGACAATATAATCACTTTATTCTTTATGTTTTGAATTTGATTCTGCTCTCTGATACATTGCATATTATGGCAAATACTAATAGAAGCTAGCTAAATAGGCTGTGACAATTAAATTAATAATGCATTTTATTTGCAAGTGTTTAGTCTTCATGGTTTGACTGATATATGCAAAGATGGTAATTTATTAAAAGTAAATTCATGTAATTGTACTACAGAATTTGATGGACCAAAAAAAGTTGTCAGCATGACTATCATCAAAACCAGAAAATTGAAAAGAAGTTCAAAAGGGTGCTTGAAAAAATAGTTATAACCCATACACCCTGAAAAATTGAGGCCCTTTTAACAAACTTCTTAGAATGGAATTGCTGGTGGTAAGCATTGAGATAGTTCTGAAAGGGAGAGAAAAAAATACATTTACAATTTAGTAAGCAGTACTTAAGTTGTGCACCTTGCCCTCTCTAGCTATCACTATTGGGGTTTTTTATGCACAAAAGGGAGGAGTTATGGAGGCTGTGTAAGTGTTTGCATGGGCAGATACAGAAAACAATTATAATTCCTAATGAGATTGCTACTAAAACATCTTTTGTTTAGGTTATTTTCTTTTTTTTAAAGACAAAATTGGTTTAAGGGGGAAATACTGTGCAGTTGAAAATCATGTAAGTTTTTAAAAAATAGACTTGTAGTAAAATGTCTGCACATTTCAGACACAAAACCCCCTACTGCCTAGTCCATTATGATCATTACCATTTAATAGCTAACACAAAAGTGGAATGTTTTAACAGAAAGAATTCCTCTAAGGTATATTTTCCTGTTATTGGAACTGTGATACTGATTTATCGTCAACCTGAATGTGTCTCAAAACTGGCATGTTATCTGCTAAGTCCAAGGCCAGTACATATTTGGTACTTCAGTGTCAGTAATCTTCATGGGACCTATAACTACATCTTATTGGCAGGATAAATCTTTAGCTACACCTTTATTGTGTCTAGGAGACGCTGTGGTTGAGGACAAGGTGAATGCATCAGTGATGTTAATGGTGCCAAGTTCTAATTTCTGTTACATCGTTACTTTACTTAGGTGTAAATTGTGTCAGAACACAGAACAAACAGATTTTTCACTCTTAAGATACATGCATACACACACATAAAATATGAGCAAGAAAATAAATATAAATTCATTAAATCGTTCATCAGTGAGATTGAATTCTTTCACTGTTAGGTACAACTCTGGGTTTTGAAATTTTCTATATGAAAAATACATATAACTATTCTTTAAAGATTTTTTAGAGACACCATTAGTGCTGTACAATATACATTCTATAGTATATGATACTTTCTTAACTAGAGTTCTGTCTGGTACATCTGTTTAAACAAGTTTTTTACATAAGAAAAGGCCATAGAAAAGCCTTTATAGTTGTTTAATAACCTCATCTTCCTTATGAATTTTAAATTATGAGTTGCTTCTGAAATAACTTTGCACATGAGTAATCCCATTGAATCAAGTAGAATCATTCAAATATATAAAGTTACTGCTAGCACAAACAGTCACTGAATTGCAATATAAGTTATAAAACAATTCCTGTAAAGGTCATTAAAAATATATTCAGTTTTGCAAGGTCCTGGTATTTTTCATGTGCTTTAAGAATGGGATCAATGTTACAGTGCTAGTAACACCATATGAAGATCATGTGATTTTCAAATGATCTTGATTGATTGAAAAAAGTGTGCAGTGCTTTAATCTTGCAAACAAGAGCTATAGGTAAATACCTACTACTGTGTAATAGCAACCTAAATAAATTTGAGACGCTATGTCAAATAATGTTGGAATATAACATACTTCTAAAATTTGTGTATTTTTTACACAACTGAAGTAAAAAGAGGAAATTCATAGGTGCCAGTTGTTTAATGTGCTTGCATAAGCCCATCTGAATTTTTGAGTATTAAATTCTACCAATATGTAAATATCATAAAATATACAAGGCTGTAGGTATGTCAGTGGAAGGGATTGTTGAGGTCTGAAAGAAAAGTAGCCAGGAAAAATGAATTTGGGGTTGATTTTGTGTATATTATTTTGAAAACTTTCTTGTTATCAACTGCTGTGTCCTGATATCTCCATTTTGAATGTAAAACTAGAAGTGTATCAAGTCCATCAGTGCAACCCTCTTTTGTTTAATTGAACTGTTAATTGTTCTTCTGAAGCATTTTTCTTCTTTTGAGTAGAGAAATCTGTGATAGTAACTGTTTGATATGCCTGTTTTGGGTTATGCTACCCTGAAGCTGCAACATAAAAAGACCCAGTTTGATGTTACAGCAAATTTTGGGTAAACAAGTGGTGAAAGTCACAAAGTGATGGGCCGTACATCCATACACAAGTAAGGTGTTCCAATCGTACGTCCCAGCTTTCTGTTTCCACTGTATAAATCAACCATGCAGGCCAAGAGGGTAAGGGTTAGTATGCAATCATTTTGTAATAGCTTGCTCATTTTCTGAAGGAATGAGTTCTGTATGTGGCTGTCTCACAGAAGGGTTTCCAGTTAGAGGCACTGGCAGTATATATGGATCCACTGGACGAGAGGCCGCCTGTAATACCAGGGGGTGGTGTGCTGAGTCTTGCCTTCAAGCTTTGTTATCACCTTTTACTGCTTCTTGCTAGTGAGTTTGAGCTTTTTGACTGAAATCTAACACTATTAGGTTAGCTGGATAGGAATGAAAAACTTCACTTAATTATTTCCTGCATTTTGCTTAAAAAAGGTCTTTGAGAGTTATGTAATCATTCTTTGGAAAACCCCTAAGGAATAGCTTTTCTTGAAATATTTACTGTTTGGAAGTTTATGATGAGAGGATGTGTGTGGAAAGGACTCAATTTTAGCAGTGTTTGGGAGCTGAAATTTTGCCCAAGATGCATACTCAGCTTTCAGTGTTTTGGAGTCTTACCTGAACTTTGCAAGCAGTATTTCTCTGGTGTTCAGCTCTTGTCTGGTGCTGTACTGTGTCAGACTGTGAAACAGCTTCCACAGATACAGGCTCCATAATCACTTGCTGCCTGAGTGCTTTTCTCTGTCTGTGGCTGACCAAGGAATGTAAGGAAGCCATTGGGTTTATCTGTGATTCCTCAGGTACTGGAAGTTAAAGATGTGCTGAAAATTCACAGTTTTCCTCATGGCTTGTTGTCTGCACATGTATCATACACATTTGCTTTGCTACGAAGAAATTAAGACTAGGCAGACATTTGTAGTTTTGAAGACTGCTATCACAAAGACAAGTGATGACTTCAGCATCTTTTCAAAAAGAAAAGTAAGAAGTGAAGGACTGTAAAAGAATGAAGTTATTTTATTACTACTCATTATTTGTTCTTCCTATCAAATCCTGGCAATATTAGAATTTAGTTCAGAAGGAAGGGCAATCTGAAGTAAGTTTATTTTAATTGGTAGGTATGTGAGATGTTTTTCAAATTTCTGTAGTCAGCAAGAGTCTTCCTGCTGTGGAGGCTTAGCTGCTATGGATAGAAGATAGAGGGATTCATGCTGCCCACAGTGAGCACCTTTGGCTAATTTTAAGCATCATAACAAGATATAAATTATGATCTCACATTCATAAACAATCAAGTACTGTCTAGAGCACAGGTTATTAGTTGCATTAGCAAGCGTATGCTAACATTGTCTGTGAATCTGTGGATGACAGTGTGGGTAGTTGCTGAAAGTGCCAGCTTTATTTCACAATGGTTTGTTTCCAAACAAAGAGTTCCTTGTTGCATGCCATCAGCCAAAAGGTAGTAAGCTGCAAACTGATCCCTCCTCTGCTGTAGACAGCTGAAAGTTGTTCCAGTTGTGTGTCCCAGCTTGCTGCTTCCACTGTGTAAGGCAACTGTGCAGGCCAAAGAGGATAAGGATCAGGATGGCAATATCTCTAGATCCCTTTTTACTTGTGTGGGATTGGTAGCAAGGGACCTGTCCAGACAATTATGCAGTATGTGTTACACTACTTTGAGGGTTGTACTTCGTGACATTTATGGATGTGAAATGTTCCATGTCTTGGGTGGTACAATGACTTTTAACTTTGATCAGTCTATGTAATACAACAAAATATTTATTGAGAACACTGTAAAGAAAATGGAAACATAATCTCTTGACCATACTGCAATGAAATATTTTCCATCCATTCTGGAGAATCAAGAGGAGTATTTTGTAAACTTTGGAAGTGAAAACAGAAATTTTGTGGCAAATGCTGTTTATGACTGATGGTAGAAGCTTACTTTCTACCTTTTAGCCACACACTTCATAATTCTTGCATCAAGTTATAATGCCATCTACTTTTCTGCAGCCAAAGCAGTTGCATAATCATTAAGTATGAATGTTTGTTTGTCCAGGTTTACTTAAGTTTCAGCACCTCAAGATGGAAAGAAGATGTTGGAGAAACATGTTCTGGAGTTGAAAAGTACCATGAACACAATTCTAAAATCACCTCCACAGTGCTATAATGTTTCAAAAAAAAAGTTGACTGAGACTTAAGTAGTAGAAATGTGGAGGTCTTGTTGTATTGTAAAGACAATCTTCTGCAAAATGAGCCCGCATGGTGTGCTCTACACTGATCTCTGGTGGCTAGAATCATAGCCAGCTTATGGGACCATATGGCCCAGCTTAGAAGGGGACTCCAAAGATCATCTGTTCCAACCTTTCTTGGGAAGGGGAACCCAGAGGAGTTCACCTAGCACTCTGTCCAATTACGTATTGAAAATTCCCAGTGATAAGAGCTCTGCCACATCCCTGAGGAGGTTGCTCCAGTGAATGATTGTTCTTACTAAATTATTTTTTCTGTTAAGATGAAACTTTTCCCAGTGTAACTTGTACTTTATGCCCCTTGTGTTCTCTGTGTGCTTCCTTGTGAAGAGAGCGCCT
>NC_046333.1:95028412-95063412 GCF_000738735.6 Corvus cornix cornix | reverse complement strand
AGCCTTCCAGTAATGTGAATTAATTTTGCAGTAAAGGGTAGCTTGAGGAAATTCCTGCTGCTGAATAACATCCAGATTTTATGATTTCCAAATTTTTTTTCCCATAGGGTGTTTTGTGTCTAATTTTTAATGCCTGAAGTCTTAATATTTAAACATAAAAGCAATCTACTAGATACATAATTCTTCTGTATACCTGTGTGTTCCAGTAAAATAACTGCAGGTGGAAGGAATACAACAGCTACAGGAAAAGGACAGATGAAATTAAATAGTTTTATCATTAGTACTTGTTGGAGATTTTGAGGATTTTGTTTCTGGTTTTTTGATCAACTGATTTCCAGAAATTTTACCAGTACAGTACACAAGTGCAAGTGCATCGCTGTGTTTTGGGTTTTTTTTAGTTGTTTTATTTCTTTTTTTCTTTCCTGAAGGCTTTAATGTTTTCATATATGATGTGCCTGAAACTTGTGATTTTAAAGTCTCCTTTCTGTCTTCATTATGCTTATGTATTGTATAGATTTCTCCATGTAGAATGATGTTCAGTTTCACTATCTCTAGAGCTGCAAGACAAATAGAAGAGTAAACACAGAGCAGATGCATCATTTTACATAAGAGAACCTTGCTCCCACTTATCATATTTGAACTACTTGTGCCTGTACACCTGTAGCTCCCTGACAGTACCCTTAAGAAAATGAATTATTGGTTTTGTACCATTTATGTAAGACATGGCTCACTGTAGACAAATCAGAGAGAATTTCTAGAATTTCAGATCCAAAGCCTTATTTTTGTTGACCACCATCACTGTGTGTAATGCTGTAAATTCAAAATGCTGCAACCTGGGTCAAGATAGAGGCGCTAAAAACCCAGTCCTCCTGTTGGCTTTCTGAACATTTCCATGCAAGTTCTTCATCAAGAGGCCATCGTTGTCTGAGAGGAGTATGGAGATGCCATATGGCTATAAATGGCCACATCAAACCTCATGCAGGAAATGGATACTGCTTGTGAGTAAAGCAATGTATTTGCCCAGTTTCTGACACATTAAGCTAGTTTCCTTCCAGCTGCTAATTGAAAAAGGTAAAGAGTTCTACTGATTCTGAAGTCAGTGTTACCTGTTTATATCTACGTGTGGTTCCATCACCCGTGGACAAACTCACTCACGTAAGGGTTGTTTCTGCAATATTTTGTTTCCACAACATGAGAATTCTGTATTGCCTTAATTTTAAGCACCCTGCAAGTAGGCAGATGTTAATACTAAAAAATGCAATGCTGAACCAGTGTCTTAGACCACTGAAATTTCATCTTGTTTGCTCACTTGCTGACATTTTTGCTTGTCAGTTTTCTGAGTATTTAGTGATACAGTCAAGAGACAGCATGAGGGCAGAAAGCATAGAGGTACTAGCACAAATAGATAGGTTTATTAATTATTTTACTTTATGGTATATGCATAGCAAGTACATTTGTACAGAGTTAGCTAAATACTGATTTATGCCTATCAAAGTAAAAGAAAAGCATTAAAATACTTGCTATCATCTTGAATCTCTAAAATGTCTGATAGTTCGTATTTCATAAAGTCACACATCTGAGAAGTTGGCTTTTGCAAAACAAGCTCTCTGATTATCTGATATCCTCCGGAAGGTTAGGAGAGTTGTTTCCTATATTACTTAGGAAAAAATTTCTTTTTACAATTGAAAATGTCAGCATCAATTTAAAGTAACACTAAGCATGTGCTTGCTTTCTGAATATTATCCTCCTCCACCTCCCCTCCAACCACCCTGCTGAGGATCTGAGTGTGACAGTTTGATTAGATCATCAATCCTTACTGTTAACAGCACTTTTCCTGAACACCTGGGTTGCTAGGTCACATCTGAGTTTAGCTACCGTTGTTTTAGTGACCTAACGTGCATTCACCATAGCAATTTACATTTAGTCCTCAAATTAAAAGTTACCTTAGAACAACAGTTTGCCTTAAAATGACCTTTGTTCTTATGTGAAAGTTATGCTATATGATGTGATAAAAACTATAAATGATGAAACAGATTTTTGTATTTGAGACGTGGTTACTTACTTTGATAGAGCTCTCAAATAAGTCTGTCTAACTGCTGTCTTGAAAGCGAAGCTCAGTTCGGAATAGTTCTCCTACTTAAATGTCCGTCAGTGTAGAAGAATTCTATGTAGATTTATATTCCCCTATTTTGATTAAATGGTGTTATTCTATACTAAGTTAACTAACCATATTTGTCATATCCTTACTATATTTTTATTGGTTTTTTTCCCTAAAAATCTACTTTTGACTTGTCAGTACAGTTTGATTCTTGTTTCTCCCATTTTTAGGGAAAATATCAGCAGAGGTGAATACCTAGCAACAATTTCAATGCAAATTGTTGAGAAGCAGACAGCAACATAAGCATGCTATAAAATGTAGTCCTTTCCTGAATCTACAGTAATCCTTTGTTTTTCCTCTGAACTTTCTTTTGGTGTGATGCGGAATATAGGATATTCATAACGTTATCAGAGCAAAATTCATGAAGCGTTTAATTAAAAATCAATTTAGACTTTTCCTTCTGTTTTTGAATGAACAAATAAAATTTGAAATAAGCACAAATGGGACAGTGTTATACAACAAGAGAATTCACTTTTAGCCGTATATATGAAGTAACAATAGCAGTTAAGGGAAATGTTTTGCTTTATGCTTCCTCTCATGTCAGTTGAATATGCTTTCATATATATTTTTAAATCAAATGTAAAGGTTCCTCTAATCTGTGTTACAGTCATGTCATTGTTGCACATCTATGAAATTAGGTACCAAATGATTATTTCCATAAAATTGGTCAGGTGTGAAAGAGAGATCTGAAGGCCAAATGTAGAATTTAAAAATAAAAATATTTCTTTAAATTTCAGGTTTATAATATGGGGTTTTTTCCCCCCCTCCTGTAGCAAATGTAGTTTGGAATTAAAATGCATTACATAAAACACATATACATTTTGGGGCCTGATTCAGTGTCTAATTAAATCAGTAGAAAGTATTATTTGGATTGGGATCATTAATGAAGCGTAATTTTGCTTGTTAAGCAAAACTCTAATTAGACACTATATTTTAAATATTATTTTGTATATATGCTACTGTTCAAGAACGTGTTTACTGTGTCCTCTGAAATATGTGAAGTGCCTACTTCTGTTAATCCATATTCAAAACATATGTCGTAGTGGCTTCTGAGAATTCATAATAAGAATAAAATTAAAAACATGGATAAATCTACGCAAGACTAAAAATTTTGCAGCATGCAGTGTACATTATTTCAAATGCTAATTCATGGTAAAATTAATGGTAAAAAATATAAATGATCTGATGGACATATTCAGAATGTAGAAAATGCTGCTCAGCCTTCTATCAGAGTGATGTGATATAGGGTCAATAGGATGTTTAAAGAAAAAGCTACCATGAAAGAGGTGATATAAGAGAGTAACTCTTTCAAACAGCACTTCTTTAGCAGTGATATTATGCAAACAGAAAATACTAGGCCTTGATGAAAGCATACTTGTTAAAGTCCTTGAAATTTTTTGAAAGAGGGATAATTTGTAGGATAAGAGTAATGTGATATTAATTTATAAATGTGTTTGTTTATCTATTATTTTAGTTATGAAATGTATTGTGTATTATTAATGACTGTATGAATCCATATGAATCTGTGCAAGAAGAAATTTTTGAAAACTGGAACTTTTGGGGACAGTTTTTGCATGGTTCATAACTGTTCACGAAATGTTTATTTTTTTAATCTTTGGAAGTTTATTTACCACTGGATTTTGGGTTTTTTTAGTTCATTGGTTGTTGTTTTCCAGATCAGAGTAAAAACTGCTGAAGTTGGAAATTTGGCCATAATAATCATCACTGACTCTTGATGGTCACCCTTTGTGTGTGTTGCTTTGGATTACCAGATTATCAGTATATTCCCCATTGTTTATGGACACTTTGTAGGTGAAGATTATTCTTTGTTTTACAATTTTTCTCTTACATATGATTATGTTGGCATGAGTTCTGTTCCTGTTGGAACAAATCAGACATTTACCTTAAAGCCAAAGAGTGCAACTTTTTATTTTCATTCACTCTGTAAAGATTGGTAAGTGTGCTGTTGGGTAAATAAAAAAAGTATAATAGTTACTTACTGAGTAAGAGAACATTCACACTAGGTAGAAAAACAGGACAGATCTATAGACTAACTCCTGGTATATCACGATGCATTTACTGTTCAGTAAAAGCCTGCACTTCTGACAGACTGACCTAGGGAGAGACAGGCATGTACCAATTTAGTCTTTATTGTACTGTATCTTTACTGAAAACATGTATTTATTCATAGCAATGTGTCCAATCCAAGTTATCTATCTGTAACAGCCAAGTGAAGACAAGGCATTGGTAGTTTCCATGAAGGTGAAGTGAGGTACAGTCAGCAATTGTATCTCTTCCCATTGTTGGCATTGCCTGAATTCAAGGAAGTGAAAACTGCATTTTCTTCATTGCTGTTTCCAATAAGATTGCAGGAAATATCTTACTTGTGCTACTTATATCAGATAAAAGCACACCTTTTTGGCTGTGTGGACAGAGAAATCTACTTGTGTGGAGAATAGAGTGCATTTAGAACACAGAATGTTGTCCAATACTGTTGCAAACTGGTCTAACGCTAGAATGTTTTCAGTGTTCTTCTGTTTTGTAAAGAAGTAGTCCCTCTCCTGGCCAGACTTCCCTGCTCTTCAGGTTTCCCCTGTGGAAAAAGGGCTTTTCAGGGAGTTCATGCAGCAAAGGAGTGTGGATTCTTCTGTAGTTGTGTTTTCATCACCAGCGGCAGCCATCTGAGTGGCTTGGGCAGTTATACCTTTTGTGTGTTTGATTTTCTTTCCACTTATGAAGTGAGTGTGGTAACACTTACTTCACAGGCACTGATGAGAGCTTGTGAAGCATTGCAAATAGAACCATGATTTTTTTTTTTTTTTATTGGTATGATGTGATAAAACTGTTGTGGCTGTCACACTTTGAAAGAAAGAGATTTGATGTGCTTTTGAAATGCTAATCTGAAGGATAGGAATGCTGGGGGAGAGAAAGTGAAGGTCTTTCTCCAAATAGGACTTCTGATCAAGCTAGAGACAGAAGCTCTTATGGATGTAACACAAGTGTTAAGATCTGGAGAGAGTCACCAAACAATTGCTAGGGAAGGGAATTCCTTGCAAATGGTGCAGATGCTTCCTTTTTTCCTTTATTTCTCTGTACCTGAGCTGAAAACAGAGCTGTATATGGAGTCAAGTAGAATCTCAGTTTTATTAGGTTAGGTTCTCAGGTTAGGTTCAGCTTCACTCTGACAGCAGCTCTTTTGGTTTGTGTTCCACATCATTGCAGAGAATGGTGCTGATCCAATTCTGCTTTCTGTGAAAGCTTTTTGTGAAGACAGCCTTGGCAGAGTTCAGACCAAGGACTCATATACAGTATGGGCTGGGTATCAAAGGTTTTATTTTCCATTTGGGCTTGACTTAATTCTCTAGTTTAGCAGTTGAGAAGTGTAAATCAGATGTCTAATGTAAATATTTTTTTTTATTTCACTGGGGTCTGCTCTGGTTTTAATTAGTATTGTTTTCTATGATGAATTTTACACAGGCTGTTTTAAGAAATGCTGAAACCTCCATGGTGTACATCTCTATTGCTTTTTTAGTGTGCATAAGCTCTAGGCAAAACCAGAAAGGGAAATCCAGTGGACTGAGCAACAGACTAAAGTTTGTATTGATGTGGGTCAGAGGAGAATGTAGTATGTCCCAAGAGCATGGGATTTAAAAGAAGAATATGGGGCATTGTTCATGAGGGGCAAAGTCATGCAAATGCCTCATTTTTTTTTCTTCCTTGTTCCTGCAGTATTCTGACCTTCTATAAAAGAAGTTTTAAAGAAGCATGATGAGCCTTTAACAGTAACGAAGACGCTTCATTTTACAGTAGAGTCCTTTCAGGACGAATTTCAGTATAGTGACAAATCAGTATATTTGAAGCATATAAAAGTTATGCTAGATTTGCATTTTTGATCACAATATAACTTACACACTGAAAAAGTTCATTTTTATAGACAGGACATTTAGAATGTACTTTGTATTTTTTACTTTTAAGTCAGATATTAAATGCCTTTGCTTGATGATATGCCTGTGTGTGTATCTACATCTTGTCTCCCAGTCAGAGTGTTTAGCTACCAAAAGGAATTTGTCACTTTTTGTACAAACTTATGATTCCAGATTACACATATGGAAAGAAGGGTGATGGTTTTTAACCTCTTAAGATCCCCTTTTCCTTTCTAAAGCTCTTCCTTTCCGGGTCTAGCGTGTTGGTCTGTCAGTCTCTATAGGCGTTCTCAGGGTTATCTGTCGGCATCAGTCAGAGGAAGACATTCAGAAATACAAAAAAGTTACTCTTTAGGTCTGTAGGTTTACTGGAGGCACAAAATAGACAGCAGAGGGGGCCAGGCTCTCTACATCACCAACCCAGTTGCTGTCAATTTATTACCGTGATTTTGTTTTGTGGCCAGAGGTTCTCTGGTTAGTACATTTAGTTATTATAGTGTTATTCTGTTCCTGCACTTACTGGGAAAAGCAATGGAAATTCAGTGGACTTTTCTGAGTAGCTTTTGTGATTTGGCTTTCTCATCCACTTAAAGAAAAAAAAAAAGAAAACCCACAAAAAACATAATCATTAATTTTCTTGTGACTGCTTTTTTCCTGTAAGACTAATGTGACCACGTCTTGAGAATGGAAAGAAATCCCTGTAAATATGAGGACCTGATAGTGCTGAATCACCAAAGTGTTTTCTGTATAGTTAGAAATCTCAGTCAATTGCCTCATCAACTGCTGTTCTTGCAAAATAAGAAATTACATGTAAATTCAAAAAATTATATAATTTTATTGGACAGCATTTTGGTGCACATATTTTTTCAGATACTGTGTTAGTTCCAGAGAGAACATTTATCAAAAAATACATTAAAAATACTTTGATTTTCTGTTTGTTTTTTCTGCAGGCATACACCTGCTAGTAATATGTGTCATGAATGATGATCTCTTTCTGCACCTCAGTGTCCCATTTAGTATACAGTTCTTAGCTGTTCTATATTTGTTGGGTCAGTATTTACTATTGCTGCCTTTGTAGACCATTATCTTCTTTTCCTGAGAAAGCACAGTGAAGAATATTCCTTTGAGCTGAAAACTGGTGTACTTCTTAGCCCCAAACTGTCGCTTGACTTGGTTATATAAGATTTGGAAGGATGCTAGCCTTGCATCAAGTGTTGCTGCACAGGCGAACCAGTTCCAAAAACCAAACCAAACAAACTAACAAACCCCCTTCCCTAAAAAAATAAGGAATTGTACTTGGGCTTACAGGAATGGGCTCACTGTAACTACATCTTCAGCAAATGACAGATACTTCAGGATATAGTTTTGGTTTTTTACTTTATATGCTTTCTTGTAGTTGACTTTATTCTTGCTTTTTTAAAATGAAAATAGATTAAATGCAGCAAAATGACACATGCTACTTTTTTAAGGTGATGTAAAAGGTCATTTACATCCTCATTCAGGAGACAGACATTCTTCAGCTAGAAACTGAATTCTGTAGTTTGAAATTAATAAAAGGAAATGATAGTGCATATATTTTTCATTAGATGTATCGACTATATCTTACAACTATTTTAAAAAACAGGTATGGCATCAACATAGCTATAATGATATACTGCAGCTGTCCCTGGATTAATGCAGTGAAAATATGACCTCTTAGAAATTGCCTGCTGTGCACACTTGCTGTAGTTGCCCTGCTTTCATCAGTGTGATTTTAAAAAGCATAGGAATAGGAACCGCGCTTCTGATGAGGCATATACATTACCAAAAGAAAAAAACAAGGGAGGGAGGTGGGCAATGAAAGTCTAATTAATTTATTTAAGAGGATCAGGGTTGGGAATGGTTGTTGTGGCTTTTGGAAGAGTCAAAAGAGAGCATCAGTCTTCTAGGTACATCACTGTATCTCCTCAGGTACAGGGAAGATAAGAACTGTTAAAGAGGTCTCTTCTACTTTATACTGTGTTTCAGATTATTCCAGATTATAGAACCTTAATGTGATCTAATTCTTGTTCAACTAATATGCTGTTGTTCTTCTATTTTGAAATGTTGCTTTAACTTTTTTTTTAAAAGTTACAAAAATAGAAGTTGTTTTCTACTATAAACCTACTGGCAGAGTTCAGGTCATCATGCAAATGTAGGACAATGGCAGAATCGTTGTGACACGTGTACAGAGCAGTTTGATAAGGTCCCTCAGCTTGTACAATGAAGGGTTGCTTTCTTCCCTGTGTTAACACTGAAACATTAAACAGAATGGACACTGAATTGTGGTGCTTTGCTGATAAACAAGTTGAATGTACACTTGTACAGTGATGTATTGCAGTGTCCTTGTGTCTGTGAATGGACTTCTCACAGATTCAGAGGTAGGATTCTATATATAACCCGCTCTATGTAGGGAGGTTGTGAACAGTTTTACAAATATTCTTCTTTGGGATACTGCTAGTGAAAAAAGCCCAATAAAAATGCGATTCACATCAGCTGCTGAAAATCTCTGATGCATTTTCTCTAACATAGACAGCAACTTCCGAAAATATTTATGAGTCTGCTTTCTGATGAATGCTTGATATCATCCCTTAGGATATGATCTCTTTGTTGGATTAAAGGCACTAGTCCTTGCATTAAATGATGTTGGGTTTTTTCATCCTAATACTCTTTACATGTATCTCTTTTAGATGGTGCCGTCTATTATCGTGCTCAGCCTCCTTACGTTTATCTTCCCTATGAAGCAGCTATTAGTTCACCAAACAAATTTTGAGATGATTTTCCTCCAACAGTTTGCAGGTTCTGAAAAATCCATTCATATCAAAACCAGATTCCCTTTGCTCCGTGCGTGTACGTGCGTGTGGTATTTTTTGTGGTGACCTAAAGATTTGTTTTACTATTGGACCTGTGCAGCTGCTTAGGGGGTTGTATTCCCACTGTGCTGTTTACTCCCATCAGCAATCTAATTCACAGATAGTATCATAATTCATGATGTAATAGTTCTTCCACATTGTTTTGTTGGGTAAAATTATTAAAGACAAAAACCTCATGTGACAGTTGCCCTTTCAGCAGTTTAAGCTTTTGATTCTTGCTTTCTGTCTTAAATGTGTACTGATTATGCCTTGACACCTCTCATGCTACGCATTCATTTTTCTGTGGTCTTTCTGACAGACTGACGTGAAACTGGTTGCTTTTAGATTTTACCATTGCTTTCAAAGCATCTGTTCTGGGCAGTAAGTTTTCTTTCCTTTGGAGGTAAGCTTCATTTACTGTTTGTTTCCTCAAATCTTAAACGTTTTTGCACAGAAAATTTACTACAAAAATTGGCTGATTACAAACTGTACTACCTTAGTGCTTAGAATTCAGTCTGCCATGACCACTTGTCCCAGATATTCTAGTTCTGTTCTTTTGTAGATCTGTTGCAGATTTAGCTATCAAGATTTTATTTTGAAGATAGACAAAATTAGAATGTAGTTTAAAGGAAAATTCAAATTATTATTCATTCTGCCTTCTTCTAAACATACTTTTTTTGACATAGGAGAATTTAAAAAAATTCCTAGGTATCAAACATTTCAGCAGGAAGTTATTTAATATTTTGGTTGTTTCTCTTTTTTTGTTGGTCTCTTAAGTTGATCAGAAGCTTTAAATGTAGACTTTGATGATAGCTTTTTGCTAATCATGAATAAAATACTTCTAGAAGTCAATTACTTTTTAAAGCCAGAGCAAACACAAAGCTCTTTAAATCCAGAGTGTTTTTCAGAATAACTGATTTTGTTACATAACCTAAGCAGAAGTTGAGATTTGTTAGGAAAATAAGTATAGAATAAGGAATGAGTTTAGATGAAGAGTCTTGGCATGTCAGGTTCAACTTAGATACTGTAGACTGGCATCTGAATAAACAGAAGTTTGGGCATAGTAAATAAGCAGAAAAATTGCTAAGGAACATGTTCTGTTCCTGGTGCCTCAGGTTAAGGATTATAGGTGACACTTGTGATGAACTGAACTTTGCAAAAAGGTTTACAGTTTGGTTCAACTGTTTCCTAATATGAACAGTTTCCTAACATCTATCATAGCCTTTTAAAAGGTGGTCCTGGAAGAAAATGCTAGTGGTCATCTAGTCCCTTCTCCCAATCATAATTTATATCCAAACATAAGTATTGTTTCCAAACACATTGCTACAATCAAAATATTGTTTGCTAGATGCTTATGTAACTTATTTCTGAAAGTATCTTTCAAGGGGACAGTTCTGCAACTCTCATGGTGCTTATTCCACCACATAACAGCACATGCTGAAACATGATGCTTTGAAAAGTTTAGGAGACTCCCATTTATTTAGAACACATAGTTTTAGACAGGGATTTGAAATTTTGCAGAGGAAAGGTAGTTATCCCAGTGACTTCCTCTCAGAATGACTTTGCTATCACATTGAGCCAAACTGTGCTGTCCTCTCCCCTCCTGTCCCTGACTGAGCTCTCCCTGCTGTATCTCCCTGTGGTGCACGAGTAGCATCACACCAGAATTCCCACCAGAATTGTATTCTAGAACTGTGCTTCTTCGCCTTCTGCATTCCTCCTAGAAATTTCACACAAGGAGATGCAAGGAAGATATGCTGTTGAAAGAAGCAGAGTAGAAATAATGAAGCTATGGAGTAAATCTGTGTGAAAGAACAGCTGTGTGGGCCCCATTATCCTTGCTTGCCCTATTGTGCTGTGAGGGGATTAGAGGAGGAGAAGGAAGTTTTTCTGGGGAACCAACCAAAATGTGTAGCTCAGGTATGACCAGACTTACATGACCAAGGGACTCAAGGCCTATGGCACATTTTTCAGTAGGCCCGGATTGCAGGATTGCAACATTTACAAGAGCTGCATTTGGGAGATCCCCAAAGTTCTGATTGCAAAATCCCATGCAGTGATGCAGTGCTGGTGTGAAGCTCACTCACAGGGTGAATCAGTGGAGTTAGCCTTCATAATCATTGGCTTTGCTCCATCCAGTCTGCATTAGCTGCAACTCCCTGTGCCATCTCACATTGCACCCAGTTCCAAGGTGGGAGCTGTGCTTGAATAGTCTGTGAGGTGTATGGGGCTGAGGAGCAACCAGCTGGCATTGCCTGTGGTAGCTGGTCAGAAAGGCTGTAGAAGTTGTTAAGAAAGAAAGGTACAGATGCAGAGAAGAGTTGATTTGGTATGCATCCTCTCTTGCACCCTCATTCTGCCATAACTGCCCTTGAACAAAATGAATGGACATCGTGTTGTATCATGTGTTGTCTTGCAGTTGCACTATTTCTTTCTATTGAGAGCATCAGTTCAGTTGAGAGGGGCACTCTGTTTCTCTATGGCTGTACATAGTTGATCCTGCATTTTCCTTTGGCACCTCCAAGTAACAGCTGATTAGACATGAAGTTTGTGTGGGAGAGCTGTCCTTGTGTGACTTCATATTTTAGTACAGAAGAATAATGGGATAGATACTGTAACAATAGTAGTAAGGGTAAAGAGCCATGAACAATAAACAAAGTAAGTAATACTAGAAAACTTTTTTTTTAAGGTTTTCATTCAGTAGTGTTTTATGTAATGTAAACTTTTAAGAACTAATTTAGTGCTATACCTCACAAAATTTGGTTTATATTGCTCCATGTAAAAGTTGTTGATTGCATTAAAAAAGTAATTGTAGGGACAGTAGAGAAGTGCTTAACCACTGATTTTAAGGAATGTGGCAACTAAATGCTTCTATAATTTGCAGTACAAGTTAAATCTAACATATTTACTAGGGATGTAGGAGGAAGATTGAATGCTACATTAATTACATTCACAGATGGTCATAAAAGTAGGATATTCAACAAATACAGAGAAGGTTATAATACAGAAGGACAGAAAGAGGTTGGAAATATGAGCAAGAGATAAAATTAGGTGCTCTAGAAATATGTAAATGAAAACATCTGAAACTATGCAAAATATGAATATTCAATGGTAGAAAAGTGTTGAAAAGGAGATGTTAAAAAAGGTAAACACGACAATAGAAACTGATTAGGAATGTCGTTTAAACAAGACAAGCATACAGGAGAGAAGGATTAAGGATGTGTGGGCAGCCATTGCACGAGTGCCCTGAGGACGTACTTGTCTTTCATTTGACCCTGCAGTGTAAAGGCTGCTATTTGCATTGGGCTGGCCCTTAGGAAGGAGCTTTGGGATTTTATACCAGGTGAATCATCTCAGCTCATTTCCGTATTTGAAGAATGGATATAGAGCAGGTGGTATTTAATTTAATATCTTATAGCTATAGTGGTTTGCATTGACTCAGCTGAGCCTTATCCATTTGTTTTCAGGATCTAAGATCAGCAGATCATTCCCTGTGACTAGAAGTATGTGTAGAAAAGAGGTACAGACTGTGGGACTGACTTTATCCAGTAAAAGGGTTGAACAGGAAAAGGTGTCTTGTAATGCCAGATAAACTATTTGAGGAAATAGGCTCTCATCGTGATATGAGCACCGCCCAGGGTGGAGAGCTGAATGGGTGGGCATTCTTACAGCCCATGTCTTCCAAGAGTTTTATACCAGAATGGTTCTTTTTACCCCTGAAAAGTATGGTAAAGGCTTGGCAGATCTTCAGGAATAAACAATCCAGTACAGAAGGTACTGGTAAGCAGTACAGGGCACCCTGAACTTTGAGAAAAGAGAAAAGAGCACTTCAATTCATGTGAATTGAAGTTGTGCTTGCCTTTTAGCTAAATTAGGGTTTCATGCTTGGGCTGAAGGGATTTGTGTAGTCTGTATCCTCAAATGAGAAGCTATCTGCTTGAAGTGTATTTATGGGTTTTAAATTAAAATTACATTTTACCACTTAATGTAAATTGTGGTGGTTTTACTGTGCTTTTACCTGTGGGCAGGACTCAGGATTGTTTTCTTCATCTGGTCACTTTATATCTAGTTCTGTGAGATCATGTTCAAATTCTTCCAAAAAAAGAAGAAGGGTTGCTGTTTTAGTCTTTGATTATAAAATCAAACTTAGGCATGGATATAAAGTTCAGAGCTGGAGAATAACATTTCTAGTCAAAAAGAGGCCTTGTTGGTGGACAGATGGAAAATATGGATGATAGCAGCGTACAGAGACTGCCAATTCATTAATCAGGTGCCCAATAACATGAGCACAGCCACTTTTTTAATGGCAGAACATAACTATTACTCCTAATGCAAGTTAAAAAGCACTGCACTGGTGTACCATCCCATTCCAGAGGTGAGGCTGGCCCTAGCCTGTTGAGGCTTGTCATTGAGAGGCAGGGAAGCCAGTGAATTTCTACTCATCTGTCTGATATTGGCACATTGCCCAAAAAAAAAAGCCATGGAAACATCTCCCTGGAAAAGCATTAGCAGTTTCTTTGTGTTTGTTTGGTTTTTGTTTGGTTGGTTTGTTGTTGTTGGGGGGGTGGGGTAGGCAGGGTTTTTTTTCAACTATACCAGAAAATCATTAATGATTGCGGGGATCCTGGTTTTGTGATTACATGGATATCCTATTCATGACTGTGCAATCACTTCAGTCTCTTCCATGTCTGACTGAATTTTCAGTGCCTTAAAGGATATTTCTAAGTGGGCTGGAAATTGACTGAGATGCTCAGCAATTCTCTTGACAAATTTCTTCAACTATTTAACTACAGGTGTATTGGCAAAGCAATTACATGGCTGTGAACTGAAACAGTCTTCATGTTACATGCTGACGTGTTTAGATCTCCAACAGCACACATAGTTTCACCTGTTTTCTTCATCAGTGCATTCAGTTCTGCAGTAACAGATACATAAAATAGATGTGTGGGCTTGACAGTTCTTCCAAGTAGCAAATGTCTTCTGCTGCAGCTGGAACAGGAAGAATTCCTGCAGTGGAAGACAAAGTAACTCATCATCTCAGGAGGCACAGAGTAATGTTTACTGTCTTTAGTTTGTATGCTTTTTACAGCCTGAGAGTTTAAGATGAATGAATTTATATAGCACTAATCATCCAAGTTTCCTTAGCTTAGTATCTTAGCCTTCATGTAACTTCCTTAACTAGTTTTACTGATCTTTTTGAGATGTTGAAAACTAAAATATTTCTATACTTAAATACAGTCTCACTGTATTACTAGGTTTTGGTCCCTTGAATTTACATATCATGAGTTTGTCAAAAAATATAGACATTCTGGAAAACATCTCTTACTTCCTGCTGCCAGTCTTACATCTTTTTAGGCATTGTTGGTTCTAAATGCATTTTAGCTGCTTTGCAAAGGTATGAGTCTATTAGAAGTAATGGGTGGATGGAGTGGGAGGAGGGCAGAAATTGCATGATTTCATTTATTAATGTTATTTAGTGAGAATCTGGGCTAACAAGAACACGATTTGTTTTACTGAAATGGTGCGTAAAGATGTAGCCATATAATTTACTAAAATTACCAACTGGTTATATCAGTTGTCATATCAGTTAGTGGTTGTATCAGTGATTGTATCAGTTAGTAGTTGTTTAACTTTCCCTCATCAATCACTGTCTGCAGCAGCAGAACCCATGGGGAGACTGTAGCAGCTGCTGCTCTTGTAGGAAGTTTTAAGGACCAGTTTATAGGACTTGCTGGGTATGTTCGTTTTGGCCTGGGTGCTACCCCTAGAAGTTTCCAGAAACTGCTTCAGAGAAGGACTTGCAGCTCATGGCACTTCAGTGAGCAGATACAGAATAACTTGTGCAGAGGGAATTGTTTTTCTGACCTCCAATTTAAAGCTGGTATATACTTGATTCACCACTTTATTTCAATTATTCTTCCAAACTCTTTTGGCCAGTTTCTCAGTGATTTAGCTCCTCCATAATTAGCACCAGTTTAAAATTGGTACCTGGGTTTTTTTCTCCTTATTTTCAGTAAACGGGTTTATGTCAGCCACTAAATGTTTAAATCTTTTCTGTGAATCCATCATGTATTATTTTGTTGGTTTTTTCTTTAATTAAAGGAGTAGACCATACTGACATCTCTGAAACCTGTTTGCTGTTACATTTTCACCTGAAGAGGCAGACTCTGCAGTGTTTCTCCAAGTATGACTGAGAAACATTTCCATTGCACCCTAATGATTCTAGATCTCCAAGGTTGTGTAATCTATGTACAATTGAGAAAGGCATGCCCTAAGAAGATAGTGAAGTCTTCTGAAGAACACTGTGTTGCCACTTTCTATTAATCTTTTCCAGCTATGTATCCTTCAAGAAGAGTTGAACGGCTGTCATTGAGTAAGGCCATCAGTCCTATTTCAATAGTTAAGGACATATCATGTCTCTTACAGACAGCATCAGAGACAGCAATATTTACATATTTAGTTAGACTGCAGCTTAAAACACAAAATTGCATAGGGATTATGCATACTTGAGTGAAAAATGGCCACCTTAGTAGGTGTTAGCAGTGTATATGTGATCAATCTTTGTGAGTAATTTTGATATGAAATAATTTGAGACTATTATGAATTGATGCTGTGCTAGGACTGGGCTTTTTGTCGTAGGATTCATGTTCAAATTCTTACCAGAATGACAGCCTGCCTTGAGGAAGAACTAATGGACTGAGGAGCTCTCACCTGTTCACTCCTACCAAAATGCTTGTGGTCTGGAAAATCCCTAAACCTTAAGAAGCAACTAGGCTCACAGCACTTGTAGAATTAGAGTTTGCCTCTCCTTCTGAGCTGCTCAGGCCGAGGGGACAACCAGCTGCTGTGAAGCACTTCCTCACTTGTGACTGTGTTTTGAACCTAGTGGTTGCTCTAGTAGTATATTTCTGCCACCACTGGGAGATGATTGACCTTTCCCCCTCCCTCATTATTTGTGTTCATTAAATGGAGCCATAAGTACCCTTTTCCAGTAGCATGTTGGAAATTTTTAAGTGTTTGAGTGATTCCTGCATGTGAAAACACTATGAAATCATACTAGTGACAGCTTTCTTTGACAACAGTGCTTGTTAGCAGAGTATTAACCTGTTTGGACAGGCTCTCTGGGACAAATTCCTGTTGTATTGCTTCTGAGCTCTCTGTTCATGTTGATACAGTTGAATACAATTAACATAAATTTCCTATTACGCCATATCCATGTTAAGGTAAAATTCAAAGAAATCTGCAAATGTGGTTTGTTACAAGACTTTAAAATATTATCTTAAATTTCAGAAATTAATTTTGTGCTTAAGAAATTAGCTCCTCCAGAGCTGTTTTTTATAGGTTTTTCCCTGCCATGATCCTGTACTGCCAGGCACTCTTAAGCATTGTGCTGCAATATTATTATTGCTGGAGCTTCTCATGATCAGAGCCTGGTGTTATAATCATAACTTATTTGCTGGATGTAAATGCACAGTAGCTGAAACCAAATTTCTTTTCACCTGTATAATCAAAAAATATTATTTGGATTCCTAGAGGTGAAAGGAGGCAAGCTGAAACTTCATCTTTGAAGAGAAAATTTCAGAGGCACTTTGTCACTGTCATGTCGTGGTGCAGACATCTGTCAGACTGTATTACAAATCCAACTTTCTTATTCGATGAGTTACTCAATTTGCAAATTGAGACCTCTCTGCTTTGTTAAAAATTATCACTGCTCATCCGAAAACCCTAAGTGTTTAAAAGTATAAGATGACAGCTTGAATGCTTGGGGATGTGGACTCTCCTTATAAGGACAAATTACCTTTCTAGATGTCACATTTAAATGTTTGGCTGCCTATCACCTACGGGGAATTTAGCATGATAAATCTTTTTAGACTCTGAGAGCTGAAGAATTGTAAGTGAAGTGCACGAAAGGTGTTTGAGGTTCAGGTTTTTTTGTGTGCCTCTTTTACAGAGTAGGCTTCAAACGTCTCTGATTGCAAGTAACTGGAAGATATTGCTTTAGGTCATCTCCTTTATTCAAAGATTTGAAGCTGTTGTAACCCTTTTTTATCTAAATAAGGATTTTTTTTGTTTTTACTAAATATATGTATTAGGCTGTTCTCTAGCATGAACCAGGGTGGATGAACCTAAAGATTAAAAGGTTAATTTTTCAGTTGTGTGACAAGCATACAAAGGTATAATTGTGGGGTGGATCTGGCCCATGATTTCAGTATGCCGTTTTGTAATTTCATTGTGAATCCCAGTAATATTTGCTATTCTTAGGGGAATGAAGATAGATGTGGCTTTTTATTATTTACATTAAAAATGGGTGTTGATACCAGTTCTCCTGTGGCAACAAAAAATATGTTTTCTCATTCTCATTTCTTGGATTTCTGTGTGTTTTGGCCTTGCTGTTCTTGCATTTTTGTGAGGTAAATAATAAATTTTAGTAGTATTGATGTAATTCTTGGGGAATATATCCCATTAGCTAGGTGCCATTCATCTGTGAGCATTCTGATTCCATCCAGTTTATTATGCACATTTTATTCAGGAAGTAGGTTACTCTCTGAAGAAAACAGCTTTGCTCTCCTGACATATACCACCAAAAATTCTATAACCTGTTGAGGGATATAAAAGCCACATCTTCAGTTTTGCTTACTGCCATCCTTTTTAGTCTAGCTTCAAAACTGAATATTTTTTCAAGGCTAATTACTGTCTTCAGCTCTGGGCCAGCTGTGGTTTCTTCCTTCATGGCTTGAATGAAGAAGTAAAGGAAGCTGCTTTCACAGGCCTGAAATATCCTTGGGTTTGGCTGTTACAGAAAAGAAGAGCGCAACTGGTTGCTTCTTTCTTTGCAGATCTCAGAGGTGCAACAGCTTTCTCCCTTCAGTACCAGGGATGCTTCTTAGTCTTCTACCAAAATAATTTGGCTAGAGGTTGAGAAAGGGGTAAGAATGAGTTGGTTGATTGGTGTTGGCTTTTTTTTTAACCTCTGGGTTGTTAGAGCCAGTATCTACTGACCATAACACAGTGAGCTATTTCAGAATTAATTGTAGAAAATCAACTTATTCTGGATCACTGAATTTGCATATGAAGTCTTTCATGCCAAGCAAAAATCTTTAGCAGGCTTGGAGAGGGACTTACTTGCTCCTCCTATAGCAAGGTGTTGCTGAGACTGTTGTGCTGAGTGAAGCCCTCTTGTGATGTGTGACAGGTTATGAGGCAAGCACTGCTGGGTACTGATGTACACACCACAGCTGCTCCATACCCTGTCCACACGGACACCAAGCCTTTGGCACTTTCAGAAGCACTCCTGTATGTGATGCTGTGCCCAGCCTGAGAAGCAGTGTCTCAGGTGGCATCAGCCCAGGCCTGTGCCTAAGGTCCTGAGGTGAAGGGGGTTCCCCTTCTGAAGTCCTCTTGCTTCTGTGGTTTTCTCAGAGGAGCCCTTGCAGGTTCTGGAAATAGTCAGTGCTAGAAAGTGGAGCATATAAGAGGTTTGTGGCAAAATCCCAAGAGTCTGTGACTGAAAGGAACTTCTGCGATGGAGGAGCATATCTCAGCACAACTCAGGTGGG
Source organism: Corvus cornix cornix (assembly GCF_000738735.6). Classification (NCBI taxonomy): domain Eukaryota; kingdom Metazoa; phylum Chordata; class Aves; order Passeriformes; family Corvidae; genus Corvus; species Corvus cornix. The sequence goes on along the minus strand of NC_046333.1, from coordinate 95,044,904 downwards.
AGACTGCCTCCAGGTAGGTGTTCAGGCCTGTCAAAAAGAGGCCTTCTTCAGCTGAAGGGCTTAGGTCTTCCCAGGCACTGTCCAGATCTCTTGGCACTGTCACCTTTGACAAAGCAACAAATGTCACTTCCTTGCTCTGCTTACAGTATGCAAGCAAATGAAGCAATTCAATAGCACTGAAAAAGAAGCCAGAACATGTTACTTTTGTTGATCATGTTAAGTCCTTAAGAAAATCAGTACTGAAAAATTAAACAGTAAGAGGAATGAAGTGGAATTCCCAATATATTGAGTCTTAGTAATGTGAAGAGCATGTCACACCAGCTATAATTGTTTTTGTTTTGACAATATTGTCTGAAAACCAGAAGACTCACTGTGATGTTTTTCTTTACTGGAGCTGCAGCTTAAGAATCTGAAAGTTATCATGGTACCAAAACAATGTCCACCTGTCCTTCCTTGGTTACAATCTTTCCAAATTTGGCTGCATACTATTCAAAATCTGACTTTTTTTAGGTTGGACAGCATATGAGTGACAAAACCAAGGCTAAGCCTAGTTCCTGGCTTCCCTTTTAATGCCCAGTCCATTGAGGTATCCTTCTTCCCTGCAAATGATTTATATGTGTAATACTGCTGTGAAACAGCATATTAGCTAGGAAAAGAAACCCAAATACTGCAGGAGTGGCCTAGGCTCTGTTCAGTCTCCCCACTGCTTGGAAATGCAAACAAAAAAACCTCACTTCCAGAAAAGAGTGTTTTTGGAATTACATTGTAACAATGTCACCATCTTGTTACCTCAGCAGCTTGAGGAGTATCTGATGCCCTGGAAGAATAAGAACCATAGAAGACTGAAAATGCTAAAATACAGGTGTCCTATGGGTGCTACATATTAGTTTATTCTGGAAAATCATGGGGTAGTTGTTTAAAAGGTAGAACACTACCTTTTAGAACACTATGACTTAAAATGAGGAGCAAAAGAAATGATGAGCATTAAGGAGAGTGACAGAGTAGAAGATGTGAGATGTGCAAAAGGAAAAAAGGGGGGAAACAAGCTCAGGGAGAAGGGTAGGAAAACCAGTTGGCCCAGTGTAGCAGCAGGCTATTGAGGAAGGAGGAGAATAGGTAACTGGAGACCAGTGACCAAATGAAGTACAAATATTATTTACTCAAGTCATCATAATTTTGACTTTTGAGATCCAACATTTCCTTTCAAGACTGTATTTCTCACATAGACAGAAGGGAAATTTCAGCTGTTTTGCAGAGAGAAAATGCATATGTGTGAATTTTTCTCAAATGTGGTTGATCTTTGAAGCTACAAACAAAAGCATATGTATGTTGTTTGGTTTTCGTATATTTCTACACATATGCCATGGTTTCCTAAATTACTTTTCTATTGTCTAAACAAACTAGATTAAGTGGGTAAGCTATCTTCTTCAGAATTATAACATGAAAATTCTGTTTCAGCAAAAATGTAACATCCAAAGTTATATGCCTTTAATTTCACAATTTTCCCGGACTCTGTGACTTGGTTATTTTTTGTACTTACAAAATAACATTAATTTGGTTTGTTTGGTTTACTGAATGTGTGCAGTATTGAAACTATTGCTTTAAAATGTCTAGTTTTCCTTCTGCAATGTTCTACTAGCTTATTTCAAGGGAAAAAATACAAGGCTCTTTTTTTAAAGAAATAGAATTGATTTCAGTGTCTGTAAATTTTTTAACATATACAGTTGAGTCAGCTGTGTGGAGTATCATGGGCTTCAGTGGTGACACTAGTCTGAGGGGGGAAAATGATATCACAAGAATGGAAACAAATGTGTTCTCTCACTCTGATCATGCAGTTTTTAATTCCACACTTGGGGAAACAGCAGGATTTACTGGGGTCAGTTGTACTACACTGGGATATGTATTATTAAAGTGTGTATATATGTGTGTGTAAGTGTTGCAGGGAAGAGTCGAAGGTCAGAACATACTTTGCAGTTTTATTACATTGCATTAGATTTACCTTTTAAAACTTATTTGTTCTCAAAATCAGACATAAAACATCCCCCCCTCCCAAGCACGTCTTTACTTGATAAATATTTAAATAGTTGCATTTACCCTTCAAGTTCAGTATGTATGCTTATTATGAGCAGGAATATGAAAGTAACCATGCAGATTTTTTAATTTAAAAGTTATTTTTACTGCTTTTCTCCTGTTGGACCTTATGTACTTTAATTTTTATAATCAGTTTAGGAACTCACTTTTGGGACAGTTCTCACAGAACTTACCCTACGATGCCTATGTTTATCTGTGTGTGACACGTGACCTGGATTTCCTTTCCTAATTTTTTCTGTGGCATACCTGCCAATGTCTGGAAACTGAGCCTGTTGTGCTGTTGCGATGCTGTGGGTTCAGAGTCAGCGCAGCCACCTGCAGCAGGGTTACCTTGCAGTGTCTGGGGCAGAAGGGGGCTCCCAGGACCTACTGCTCAGGTTTGGGGTGGGGCAGGAGAGGGCAAGTGCTGGTGCAAAAGCTCTTCTGGGGTGCACTGGGGACCAGCCTGCCATAAGTTTGCTCTGGAATCAGCAAAGCACAGAAATTACTTGAAAACAACTTTTATACAGTCACATTCTCTTCTTATTTCATGCTTTGTTTTTGAAGGTGATAGCAAAAGGGAGAGCTTGTGTGACTGAAATTCAGAGGCTGTTAAAATAATTCAATACTTAAAATCGCTTCTTTGAATGTAAAGCTGTTTACTCCCAGCTCACAAAAATGAGACTGCTCTCAAACTTTATGCTTTCACCTTCACTAGTACATTAGAAAATGTAATATGAAGCATCCACTGCAGTTTTATTTACATTTTCTTTCTATTTTAATTTAGATTAATATGGAAGGAACATAATAATTTTAACGTACATATTAATTAAGGCTGGACAAAGTTGAAAGAAAATGTAATATATACTAGATATATAAATGGCAGAAGGATCCATCTGCTCTGTCCATATCCTATGTTCTTCATTCTGCCTGCAGGATTTGAGCCACAAAAGGAAATTATAACAAAATATTTTTTTGAAATTTTAAGTTTTTTTCCTACTTCCTGAACAATTTACACTGATTGGATTGCAGCCTGAAATTTCCATTTTAGCTGCTGTTGCTTTGAGTAAAACAATTACTTTTTATTAAAAATGTCAATTCAAATGATTATTTAAATCTGGCTCAAAAAAAAAAAAAGGAAACTCGTTGCAGCCTGCTGTTGTTTTGCATGGGATTCTGTGCTATGGAAACTGGCCGTAATTTTATTGAATTGATTTAATTGGTATTAATGAAAATTACATGTGTGTGTGAAGGGAGGATACAATTCCTTAAGGGCCTTAAATTGTCCTGAAGCACATGTGCAATTTCCATTACTCTTAATGGGAGTTGCATTTTTCTCAGCAGTGAGAATGAATTCCTTGGGAGCAGATTGTGGATGACCTTTGTGGTAGTGGTAGCATAATACCATAATACTTTTTTGGCATGAGCATTTGCAGTACTCAGAATGGGGGTCAGAGTCATGACCCAGGGAACAGGCAGGGCAGCACCCCAATTCCTTCTCCCCTTCAACCAGCTCCGCACCGGCGGCTCGCAGAGCTCACTGCCTTTCTTTAAGTGCTCTGTCTGCCATTCCTGAGCTCTTGAAAGGATTTTAGGAACTCTAACCTGAAGGAAAACTCTAGCTAGGCTCCTCATCTTTTAGAAACTACTAGTGAACTCTTAATATGTATGAAACAGCAATTCCAGAACAAGTTATTTTCACTTTTAAAACATTTTTCCTAATATTTTAATCATGTTGGCAGTTAAAATGAATTGTAACAGCAAACTTACAGAAACAGTTAACCTGGTGTATAAACCTTGGGGTAAAGATAATGCAGCTCTCTGTGCCCTTCCTATGTGCCTGTCGTCAAATTCAGGTTACATAACATCCTTTTAGGTGTAGATCTTTATAGATCTAGGTCTATCACTACCCCACAGTGTTAATCTAGTTGGAGTAACTACTCCAGTCAGAGGAAGTTAGTCCAGTTGCAGTAAGTAGTTCAGTATTTTTATTCTAGTCTTCATTACAGGGATACATAACTTGCCTTGGTCTTGGGCATGAAATAAAATTTTCATGTTTTCACCTTCTTTTACCAGAAATAACAGAGTGGGAAACTCCAAATGATTGAAGAAACTAATGTAATCCATTATTATTGTGACAATTCCTGGTGAATTTGGTTTGTGAAATCAGTGTTTTGATTTGATCTTTAAGTACTGTTCTGTTGTTTAAAAAAAAAAAAAAAGTTATGGAGTTGTATAAAGTCTGATAGTATACTCTGTGCTGATGGATCTAAGCATAATTTAATCACAAAGGCTGCATTTCTAACTCTTCCTGCTAATTTCACTGTTTATGGAAATATATTCCTTGTTGCAGTAATATGCACACTGAAGTATCAGTATGTAGGGACATTGGAATGAGTTGAGAGATTTACTGATTCAGTCTGAAATACTTTCTTTTGTAGAGTTTATGCAATAGAAGTTAGTATAGCATTAGAATTTCAGTCAGCCCAGCCATTGGCAGTGATTTATAACCAGAGTTTTAAATGAAATTGGGAATTAAGGGAGAAACATTATTTTCTAGTCAAGTCAAGCAGCTGTGTTGTGAACAAGGGGTATTTCTTTTTGACTTACACCCAATCTGTGTGATCAGGAACTCCAGTCTGAAAGAGTTTATAATTTTAGCAGTAATTGCAATTTAAATTCCTTTCCTACCAGTTAAAATGATGAGAGGAAAATGGAAGATAAACAGATGCTTTGGCAGTGTAGAGCCTAACAGATCCTCAGATCCCATGAAAGGCGCCAGAAGTTCTTCCCAAAGGGCATTCAAGAGTGAGAGCTTTTCTTGCATGTTTTTTATTCTGTGGTGCTGTATTGAAGTATTTGCCTGTCTCACCAGCGAGCTATGAGGGCATCCCTTTGCTCCTCGTGCATAATGAATACCAGTTATTTCTACTGTTATCTCCTACCCCTCCGCTGCGAGCTGAGGAACTTTGCCAGAGAGCAGCTGTGTTAGTCCTCTTCCTCACTGTAGTGTTGCTTCCACTGTGGCAATGAAGCTGCTTGGTTGCAGAGTACCCACCTGCCACCTTGCACCAGTGCTGATGCCCATCTGAATTCCTACTGCATCCCTACTGCATCTACTCCCTGTGCATGCAGGGAGCAAGGCATGAGAGAAGGATGGCTGAATTCTTACACTCCTCGCAGGAGTTTGGATAGAAATAGTAATTTCTGTAGCAATATAGAAGAGAAAAAGGAAGAGATTAGCAGTTATGTCTAAACTGTGGACAGAGATTCAGCACAAGTATCACAGAAACAATGATTTAAGTACAGCAATGTTACCAATATACAGGGTGGGATTACCAAAGGCAGATCTTTCTCATCTGCCGTGATACCTGTCTGTAGAAGGCTTGTTTGATACCTCTTTCTCTTGACCAAGCAAATTTTTATGGATCGATTTTGAATAAACATCAAACAAGGTTCCGCTTGACAATTGGCTCAGTTAGAGATTAGTACAACAGCTCTGAGATGGTAAAGCTTTAGTTAAAGGGATTATAACAAAAGGTTATCATTAAAAAGAAGTGGAGACAAAAGGTAGAGGTGAAATTCCACAAAGAATTATTTTAGTAGCACTTTTACTTATTTTTTCCAGTAAATTGCAGGAATAGTCCTTTGGAATTTGTTGGTAACATGACCTACAGGGGTATTGTAAAGTACAAAACAGATTTTCAGATGGTAAAAGCTGGATGGCTTTTACAATAGGAATAACAGTAATGGGATGAGATCTAATAGGAGCAGCAAGATCATGCAAATAGTGATTAGTATCATTTTCACTATAATGTCAAAGGCTTATTCATTGGAAGTAAGTGTAAAATGATATGATTATTTTGATCACCAGACTAAAAGCTTCATGTGATCTTCAGGTATAAGAAAATGAGTAATGGCGGATTTAGGGTGAACCAACAAAAATTGCAGCAAAAGGATGTGGAATTATTAATACCATTGAAATCTGGCTAAGTGAAACGTATAGAAACATATAGAATAGTGTTTTCAGTTCTGGGTGAAGCAGAAGATGTGAACAGAGGTCTCCTAAGAGAAAAGGTTACAAGAATACGACACTGAAAATGAAGATGACGTATTTTTGTGTTACTCTTGGAAGATGGATAAGTTGGGAACAAAAAAAAGTGGCCATGAAGAAAGACACTGAAAATGGAAGAAAGATTTATAGATATTTGGAAGAGTGAGACTTTGGAATGGCCTACCTGTAGAAGCAGTGGAAATAAAGCATGAATTTCAGAAGTGGATTGTGCAATGCATGTGACTGAACTCAACACAAGAAAATACTTGGCCATTTGCTGCAGACATTGCCAGATGCCCCATAGTGATTGCAATGAGAGTGAAGTGCCCACTAAGTAGAATTTCAAGCATGTTTATACAGGTGACCCAAAGCTGCAGCCTGTTGTTTCTTCACCAAAATATAATTCTTCTGTTTGGGGTTTGTGGAAAGAAAGGGTTGGTGTCTTAGAAAACAAGTGAGTCCAAAAACATTCATCAAAAGTAGTTCAAGAAAATAAGTTATGTGACGTTGAGCCAGAGGAATTACCCTCTCGAAGTCATGGAATAGAAAGTAAATGAAGATTGACAGCAAGAGGCAGTACTTAATGATACCAATATTCATAATGGAAAAAAAGATGCTGACAGGTGAGCTTAACTTAGTAAAATTATGCGAGCTGCTTATGAGACAAATTTACAGGCACTGTGTATAATGGAAATTAAAACCAGTGAACAGCAAATGAATCTGATTATACTAAATTTGTAGGTTTTGCAGTCATGAATGGGTAAAGAAACAATGTGAAGTGACCCAGAGGTAAGAGAAAATATGGACAGGGTGGAAAATGAAGTTTTCCCTTAAGAAAACACGAACGGATAGCCATATGAAAAAGTAGTCTGAGATACAGATATCAGAAATATTCAGTGTTCAAGAGACTTATGAAACAACGTGACATCAAAATGGTTTTTTGCTGACATTTGTGGTTGCCATGTGGTTGACAAAAGTAAAGTCAAAGTATAACTCAGCTTTAGATGCAGCCAAACACACACTAAGCACAATTTACTGAGAAAGCATTGTTGAAACCTCCCTTTCTACTTTTGTTCATTTCTGGGTAACAGAAGTTGTGCTCAGTAGAGACAGTTACAACTGCAATGTGTTTGATAAATGGAAAAGAAATATTTATTTAGGTATGTACAGTTGGAACAAAGACAGCTTGTCAGGTACTGACACTGACAGCTTAGAAGCGTTTGAAAACTGGGTACTTGTTTAAGGGTGGGAATATGTGAATTTCCAATAGAATAGAGGAGAATTAAGGAAAATTAAAACTCAGTGTAAGAGTTCAGTATTCATTTTCATTAATGGTCAATTTAATGAATGTGTGGGGACAGCGAGAGGAATACTTCAGTAACAACTGCAAAATACTTTCACTTGTGGCCTTTTTTTTTCATTAATTCAAAAAATGTCAAAAAACTTTTCTATGTGTACTGAAATATTTCGGGCTTGGTCTGTGCTAGCACTTTGACTGAAATCAATTCAAACGCTTATGTCTTATAAGAGACAGAAAATTAGTGTTCCTATTGCAGAGTGAGTCATACATCCTTTTTGATCAAGACTTTGGTTGGTTTGTTTTTTTCCTTTTCCAAGGCATTTCAGACTTTGGCTTTTAATATATTAACACAGCCCATTGAGGACCAAAATTGGCAGATGGAAAGTCTGTTAAGTCCATTCAGAAAATCACTTCAGAACATGTTTGATTGACCTCCACTAGGAAGTCTGTTCCTACTTGAGAACAACTTGCCCCATCCTACCTCTGAACCCTTGCAATATGTGAAGTTTTTTCACCTGCACTTTGTGAGCAGAGCTGGCACTAGAGCTGTATGACAACATGTGCTTATTGCATTGTTCTAAAATGTCTGTGATTTTATTATCAGCAACAGAGTAAGATGGCCATGCTTAAAAAGAGGGGACGGGAATATCCTGTGGCAATAATGATCAATTTTCTTATTACCTTTTGCAATACATACATTTGCTGAGGCTATTTCTGATTTTATTTTGTATTTTCATTCTATGTCATTGCATGTTTTGTTATAAGGATAATGAAATCCCCATGAGAATAAGAGCACTGCTCTGATTAAGAAGTTACTTGGTTAAGCTGTTTCACCAGAAAAAGTATGGAAAAGCTTGATGTTGTGATTTGAACAGTGCCCCAAACCTGTACTTAGCTTCTGTCTTTTCTTTGGGTGCCACACATCCTCTTATAACATCAGTGATTTGTGGTTACTTTCTGGTAAGGGCTTCTGCACTTTTATAGTGGGAGGAATACTGGGTATACCAAGAAAGATGAAGACCAGGCTAGGACTGACCCTAGGAACATAATTCATGTATTGTGGCATTGAGTCCTTGTGTATGGGTTGCTGAACTTCCTCTTGGGAGAAGATGATGTTCGAAAGAGGCTTGTAGCTTCTTGGGTTGTCCTTGTGGGTTGTGTATGGCCTACAAACAGTGGGGACTCTCTGGGTCATGAGTCTCCACCGAGATGTAACTCTGTTGCAGTCAGAAGGAATTGATTTGTTTTGCTGTTCTGTAGCATCGTTTCCACATTATTTCTCAGACCTTCAAATGCTGTTGTGTATGACATCCATAACGCCTGATGGCATTACTGTCTCTCATTTTGGGAACCCATCCCTGCCTAGTTTATGTTTAATTCTTGGAGAAGTTTTGGGGGGAGCTAATTCTTCAAGCAGATAAACTGGTCTGTGGGCATTAGGTCTGAGTGTGCTGAATAGCTGTCAATAGGAGAAATTATTGCTGCACTCAGAGCTGTGGGGGGCTGGCCAGAGCCTGACTAATCCCTTAAGGGCTGAAAGAAAGTAGAAAAAGTAGAGAGGAGCTAACCATGTATGCCCAAGGACACAGGCGTGAGCAAACAGCAGCATTTTTTGGAGAGATTTGCAACATTTCCTTCCCATACATAAGAAGAACTTTCCAAAGGGGCAGCACGAAGCTTTCCTGTTGGAAGCATTTTGCAGTGCAGCATTTATTAACTTTGCCTGCCAGCTCTTAAGTTATTTTGACAAAAGCTTTATTACGGTTTAAAAATAAGCCTGTACATAATGGTCCAAAACTTGTTCCCAGTTACATGAGTTATTAATTATTCCCTTGACTTCAATCAGCAAGTGAAAGCAAAATGTACTCCTTAATCTTGAAAAAGAAGCAGTGTTAATAGCAAGAATTATTTTGTTTGGTAAGGATGATACAGCCAGATTTTAAATTGTATCGGTTATTCTCTAGAACATGTTCTATATGACATTAGTTTGAAAGAAATTGTATCACTGCCAGCACTTTGAAAGACCAACAGGAAGCAGCTCCTGCAACAAGGCTCTTGTATATTCATCAGCTGCTGTATATTACATACTCCAAATTGCATGAAAAAATGGGGATCTCCGATAACACACATTTTGAAGAGGGATTTACATTTAATAAATGTTTACAAGTATTTTCATAAACTCAGCTTATGACAGTGTTGGCTTCATGTGATTGATTACTCAAATGTTGCCTTTCCTCAAATATAGATTGTGCAGTTGTCTCTAGGAGTTATTTATATTTCCTAGTATTTATGATCTGCAAGGCAGCTTAGTTATTAACATTAGTTATAGCTATTTCTGTAGATATTTATCTGAACCACAAGTTTTTGACACATTTCTTTTTCTTTAACAAGCAAAGCATATCTACAGCTATAAAAATGTTCTCTGATACAGAAAAATATATGTACAATACACCTATTACCTAGAAATACTGTAGTGAGGGTGCAGTTTTGATTTCCAGTAGAGAAAAGTGTCATATGCAAACAAAATACCACTGTAGTAACATTGAAGAACATTTAATTTTATTTCTTTTTCCTCTGATTAGAGACTTTTTTTATTACAGATAGTCTTTGCCCTTCTCCATACCTCACTGCCCTCTTTGGGGTGGCAGAGTATTGACGACCATCTTACTGAAAATAATTTAGTCTGAAGTAAAAGTTTTAATTTATTATTGAGCTTACCTGTTTTGAATTGTCACATAGCTGCACAGTAGGTGTATGCATGATATGATAGTTCAGATTTAAAAGATACAATGATACAGTGAGATTCTAACTAAAAGTCAAGCCTCACCTGAATGTGACACAAGGGCGATGTGCAGTGATCAGGGTGTGGTGTGCAGCAATTGGTTCCAGTGACCAAGATTAATGAAACTCACATGGGTTTTAATTAGTGCAGCTGCAGTCATCAATTATCTAGAGAACACAAATATTGTTATATTTTGGGAAATTCTTGATTTATTTTATTCCACTGGCCAGTAGATTTAGATGAATGAGTTCTCATCATAAACATTCTGAGAAAAACTGCCTGAGGCCATGGTTTATTATTTAGGACACAATCAGTAAGACTGAGCGCTACTGAAGAAAACATTGTAAACTGGTCTCAGTATTAATTTGGAAAATTTGCTGAAATGTGTGGCCTTGTATGGGTCGTCAGAAACATTAGAGCATCTCAAACAAAATACAGAACAATCTGTCAGGCAGGGAATGTGCAAGGATTATTGTCCAGCAGCTGATCCATAACAGAATGTCAGTGCATGTACACTTAAAGCAAGTATCAACAACATTTAATTTGACACATAATGTGGTCTTCTTTTATTATCCTTTAAGTGCATGTCTTAGAACACTGAAGACTGGACAAGTAAGTAGGGGGAAAAGAGCTGAAACATGACAACCCTTCGGAAGTCTGAAAAAAATCACTATCTAGAGCTTTTCAGAGGTATATGCATTTTCAAGGCAACTATTTAAAATAGATGCAAGGAAAAAGAATGGGAGGAAGAAGGAAACTTGATTAAAAATTCCTTACTATAATTTAATTTGAAAATGTGGCTTCTCTTAATGTGCTCTGAAACCTGTGTACAAACACTTAAAAATAAATTAATATGAGTGCTAACTACTAGGAGCAACATCTGCATCTGTCATTTAAATTAAGAAAAGGACACAACTATAGACATTAAGATTTTTCAAAAAGTTAAATGATAGTTTGCCTGCATGTACTTTTTTTCCTGAATGTTTTGCTATAATTTGCGTTTGTCTGTTCTCGTCAATGGAAAACAAGTTAGGTGCACAATGCTGCTCTAACCCCTGCTCTTATTTTTCACCCAACCAAACTGCTTAACAAGGCAATGCTTAAATATGTACAAGAACATTAAAATTCATTTACTCAGAACAGAAGAATGGTTCAAACCATTACACTTCCATGACCTAATTCTGAGCCTTTTTTTTTTCTTTTTTTCATCCTTTTCTCTCTTTTCCTATTTCCTCCTATTGAAATTATTAGCTGAATTCCAGGTCAATGTAATTCTAGAGAAGATTATTACTTTTGTTGGGGCATAGCCCGTTGTCCCTAGAAAGGGAAGATGTTTACATACTTGCCAGCATACTGGAGTGGAGACTGTCTTGTTACCCAGCCTTGCACAGTAGGGCACATGTATCTGATGTCCTTATTTCTCACTGGTAGCTGTCACGCTGACAATTGGAAAATGCTGTAATTTCCTTAGTTTGCATTATTTTTATATCCCCTATTGTTTTTACACATGACCTTTACCTCTCCGTTCTCCAATTAGCAGAGTGAAAGCCATTGTTCATTGAGCAGAGGTATTTGTGCCCAAGGGAGCAAAATTTATTTTCTATATGTGCTGTTGTGGGTGGTGAGGATTCTTTAATACTAAAGAAATAAACCTTCATCTTAACCTTTGTTTGATTCAGACATTATTGAATTTGGGCAGGAACTTCCATCAGCTTGTGAATAATTGTTGTACCAGCAGTCAGTGAATGCTTATATAAACGGTTATGAATTGTGTGGGCCCATTGTGAAACATGCAAGGGTTAACTAATTTAACTAAAGATTTTTCCTAGTTTTTTCCATTTTCTTTGAACCTGCATTTCCTAGCTAATACAGAGACTGAGCAATCATTATAATTGCATCAGTTGTATTAGTTAAAGCAATTAAGAAATTACAGAAAATGCAGTCACATATCAGAAAATAGTTCAGAATCAGAAATGTAAATCAACAAACGCCATTGTGGTTATCATGGAATAATGAATCGGGACAACGTAAGGTTAAAGTCTGCTAGAAGGGCTGATCTCTTAGTTTTGTGGTCAAAGTACATTATTTCAATGTTGATGCAAACTATTGTTTCTTGTTCTATTCTTTATTCCCTTCGTATCAGTGATGTATTCCAGCAATATCATGGGACTGATCATATAATACATAGAATAAGTTTGAAAAAATATTATTTACTTGCTCAATTTTCACAAAATGATAGTACAGCCGTTCAGAAACCACTTTGCTAGAATGTAGCTTACTACCAAAGCATTGTCTTTTGGAGATACCTCATCTTTTGGAGATACCACATGCAAATTTAAAACCTGATATGAAAACCATAATTTTGAAGATATTCAATTTGTCTAGTTATTGGATAGCAATAAGTGTTTATGCCATTGTAATCAGAGCTTCTAATAGTTAAAGTTGTTGCCAATTCAAAGCTTTGCTTTGTTTTTAAGATTGTATGAACCCTTTTGATAGTGAATGGGATTTTTTATATTGAAAACACTGAGTGCTTTTTGTAGCTTTGCTGCTGATAAAGTAATAATTTATTATTAATAAAGTCAAATCCTAATCTGTTAATAAAAAATCTGCTGGTAGTTGTTTAGTAAAGTAGAAATACTGGCTTAATCAATGTAATTAATTCCTCTTGTATTAGTATTTAATTACTTAGTGATTTGATCTGACTTGTAGTTACCTGTTGCTAAAATGTCTAGTAGTACTTCTAAGCAGGTGAGAATTTCAGGAATTTTTAGCTGATTTACCAACTTATCCCTTGGCCCAGGAGTATGTGTGCAGGGAACATTTTCCTGCTCATTTGTGAGAGATGAAGTAAAGGTAGCTTCTCCCACTCAGCTTCACATTTGCAATAACCAGTTTCTTGAAATAAAGAGTTTGCTCACTTGTTTCACTCATATTGTTATGACAGCTGTATTCCAAATCTCTTTTTGGATTTTGTATCAGTCTCCCTAGGTGAATTTTAAAAGACATCATTAATAGGTGATTGTCAGTGACAAGACTAAAGCTGTTATCAAGCAGGAGCTTCTCATTGCTAGCCAAGTGACAACACTGCTGCTTAGACTTTCTCTCCCAGATGTTTTTGTTTCAGGGACATGAACAAAACCAAGTAGCTTCATCAGTTGTTCTGTTGGGTTTTGCTCTGTCATCTGAGCAAAAACTGGGTGGAGCACATAGATTGTGTGCATGACTGTGCATTGTCCTATTGTTGTTCCTAACCTTTGGCTTAGATCAATGTTTGGATTGGACATACCAAGCCCCCTCTGGCTGTGTTTACTGCAGACTTTCTGGTTTCACATTTTGAGTGGTTGCTTTCTGTGTTGGTCTTCTCTGCTGTCTTTTGGCCAGGTTTGTGAAATTCCACACTTGCTTAAACCATCCACATTTCTAATATTTTTTGGAAATTGCCTTGATTTCAGATAGACGTGAGCACAATCCTTTTTTACTTGCTCCTCAAAAAATATGATGAATGAATTATTTTTATGGTCAGCTATCCTTAACAACTGCTAGTGATCATATAAAACAACAGTACCATGTCCATAACAATATTGTTTTCAAACTGGAGTAATAAAATTCTCGGGATTGCCACATATATGAAAGTAGTTAGTACACCTGTTAGTCATTCAAAAGCTTCAAAGCCTTGTCACCTTACAGTCATCCAATATTTTAACTGATATTTGATTCTTTTTTCTATTTGTTCTTCTCACAGGCTGCTCTATATAGTACCTTGTCTGTAATAGTCCAATTTTAATTTTAACAAGCTTATTTTTGATGATGCTATGTGATACTGCACTATATATTTTTAGGGTTTTTTTCTTAGTAAGATCACTTTGTAAGTAACATTATACCCTTTTGGTTATATTTAAAATAAATAGTACCCAGCAAGGTATTCAAACTCTGTGGTCAGCTTGGCCAAAAATAGGTCTACTTAATGACTTTCATATAGAATGTTTTCAATAAAATATTATTTTCTGATGTAGCTTCTTAAATCCTAATTAACATGTTTTCATGTTACCTTGTATAACAATAACAGTATACCTTATGCTGCTATTTCAAATATTATAGCTTGATGTAATGTAGCTTTTAATATGAATTTATGCATGCAAGATAAAAAGAAGTTACAGTGCAACTTCATGGGTTGATTCTAGTTAGCTAGCTACTTTAATTACGTCATCTCTATCTGTGGTTTGGAAAAGACAATTCTTACAATTTTTTAAGTCTACATTGTGGCCAGATTTTGGCCAATATGAAGATACATGTTTTTTCTGTCTTTGGGGTTTTTTGGGCAGTCACAGATAATTCTCGCTCACCAATCTGAACAGCTGTCAATATTATACTTTCACATACAGAACCTATAACCCAGGAGGAAATAAACCCAAACAAACAGAATACAAACCCCAAACTTACAATTCGGCATCAATTAAGTGCATCTAGTGCGAGAGGATGTTGCAAGTCATCTCTACCAGACAAACCTCTTGTCTCTAATGATTTGCTTCTGCCTGCAAGATCCTCCTGCATTTAGTTTAGCTTTGGTTACCTATGGGGTTCATGTTCTGTGTTTATGGGTTTTATGCAGGAAAATACAAAAACTATAAATAGAGTAGCACAAGTTGCTTATTTTTGCTATCTGGGGGCAAAGGAGCAAGTTCTCTGTGTGGCCATTCACTGATTTCCTTTCGGTACTCTGTCTTAATCTATATAGGAAGAACTGCTGGAGGAAAAAAGTTAATTTGAGAGTATGCATGTGGAAATATGTTCCACAGAGTTGTTCATCTCTTTGCAGTATACAATGTATCTTCTCCAGCGTCATGCTACCCTTTTGCTCTAAAGTTTTATTTTGGTTTCTGGAACATAATTGTCATGGTGGGTCATTGTTAAGAAAAGTTGAGAAGGGATAATGTATCGATGGTTTTTGAATTTTAAGAAAAGGACTTGAACTTTTTTAAACTTGAACATTTGTAAAAGAATGGAAACCACTGTACTTTTGCTGTGTCTTATGCAGCATAGTGTCTGAGCTTATGCATTGTGTACAGTTGAAAAATTACTCTGATTTTGGCATTTTTATTTTTTTCATCTGAGCTGTGATTTCACAGGAAGAAATATTTGCTGAATTTTCTCAAAGAGATGCAATAAAATGGTTTTTTAACCTGTAGCCGTGTTAGCTTTAGAAGTCAACATTAGAGATGTTGTAAGATATGCAGGGCCTGATGTAGTCCATTCTTTGGAGGAAGAATTCCTATAAAAATGAAAGCGTCTTTTATAAGTAACAGTGTTGGTTTAGGTTAGCTTATTCCTTAACTTACTGGACACAGTTAGTACACTGCCTTTGTCTTCAAGCAACAGGGCATCTCGATTTCAGGCCAGATTCTAGGGGCAGCAGTGCTCTCTGACACATTTAAGTGAGAGAAGTAAGGGCTGGGTTTTTTTAAGCTTTACTTCCTGAATCCAGGAGGGCAAAATATGAAGCTGCCATCTGTTTGCAGAAGAATTAGATGGATGGAGGTTGTTAGAGCCACAGCAGCATCAGGTGCTCTAATCTTCGTAACAGCCTTTGCAGTGGAGTTGGTAGTGATGCTGCAACACACCAATTGGTCTTTGTGGGGGGCTGCTTTTCATGATTTTGTGATTAAAAGCAGTACTTTATGCTTCTTTTTTATTACAAGAATACAACAGAGAGATTGAAATAGAACCGGAAGATGAATGCACCCAAGTTCTTACTCTGTATCCAGCTGTGGTTCTTGGAAATTTCAGGTCACTGTGGTAGAAAGCAAGTGTAAAGACATTGGGATACATGCAGTTGTAAAGTTATTCTGAAACAGATACTTTATTCCAAGAGATAAAGAACATTCAATCACTTCTCCCACAGCCATTGCTCTTAGCTGGCAAGGACAGTTGGTTGGTACACATGGAGGATTCAGAATTGCTTAATTTCCCAGAGAGTGGAGATTGTTTCGTTAGAAATTTGATCTTAGGAATTTTATTATATGGCTCAGAGTGTATTCTCTACCCCAGCAGTACCTAGTGTACATTGTTTGCTCACCTCCCAAAGCTTACAATACAGGCATTGCCACAGTAGGAGGCTTGTTCTGCAGACTGCAGAGGAGAACTACGTGGTGTCTTGTAGCTAAGTACTTGCATCATTGCTGCCCTGTTGCATACTAAAATCAGCACATGACAATCAGTTTTAATGTTACTGGTGGTGGTTTTTTTCTTATTTCAACTGTGGTGAGATAAATTAGTGCCCAAATGG
>NC_046333.1:95013412-95025912 GCF_000738735.6 Corvus cornix cornix | reverse complement strand
CTGAAAAGTAGCAGTGGCAATCAATATATACATTTCAGCTGCTGGAAATAAAATTTTGGGACATTTTTCAGTCCCACAGACTTGAAGCTTTTATTTTCCTTTTCTTTTCTCTTTTCCTTTTTTTTTCTTTTCTCCTTTTCTTTTCTCCTTTTCTTTTCTCTTTTCTTTCTCTTCTCTACTCTTCTCATTTTCTTTTTTCTTTTCTTTTTTCTTTTCTTTTCTTTTCTTTTCTTTTCTTTTCTTTTCTTTTTCTTTTTCTTTTTCTTTTTCTTTTAATTTTCTTTTCATTTTCTTTCTCCTTCTTCCCTCTCCTTCTTTTTTCTCTCTTCTTTCAAAATTAAACTTTCAAATAACACAGCATGTAGACTTTACTCCACAAGTTAGCAGAGCTAAAATTGTGAGATCATCAAGGGCTTCAGTTTCTTTCAGTTAAATCAGTTTGACCAAGTGATTTCTGCTATATACACTTCACATTTTAAATTCTGTTTGTATTGATGTGCCTGTTTTTTGGCACCATTATGTGCATTTTTTTCTTCTGCAAGAGTCTTTTATGTAGCACAGACTGGGACCATTTAAGCATGAATGGCATCTTCAAGCATAGCTCTGTCTTTTTCCTCACTTATCCAAGCATTCCATTTGTCTCTTCTGCCCATAGCCTGTACATCTTTCCCTTACCAAGAACTCTCCTTCTCAACTGTCTGTAAGTCTGCTTATTGCCATTTCTTCAGCACTGTCTTGATCCATCTTTGCCTCTCCAACTTCCCCAATAATATTTGGATTACTGCCTTCATATCCACACATCTTAACTGCAGCAACTCTCTCGCCTGTTCCCTGGCTTGCTTCAGTGCTCCAGATGTCAATGTGCACCCGTTATGTGCCAGGAGTACATCAGCCATGCCCCATGAGGGCTCCCCAAACCACTTTGTGTTCAGGTTCACAAGGCTTTCCTTCCTTTCTTTCAATCCCCTCTGTGTTTCCATGTACCTCAGGGATCTTGTTTCTCTGTAGCCTCCCCAATTCCCTCCGTTCATCTGGCCATCACCTCCTCCTGCCCCTCTGTGGCCTCAGTGTGTGGCAGCTCCCATGCCTTGACGCAGCCTCCTGTGCATGTCCAGCTCTCCCACATGACTGTCTGCTGCCAGGGTCTGCTGGTTTGCTCCTCTCCAGTCTTCTGCCTAGACTGAGGAATTAATATTTTGAGAAAATTACTGTGAAGGGGAAAATATTTTGTGCAGGTAAAACACAATCCTGGATGTCATGGCTCCTATCCTTAGGGAAGCACTAGGCTTTGTGGCATTTCTTATCTATGCAAATAAGATGGCCTTACTTGTAGGATCAGAATTTTTTCCTGCCCTTTCCCCAAACCTGTGTGTAGTACAATATCCCATCTTGTGTCAATGCTGATATTTTAAACAGCAGTGACTGAGTAATGCTGTGACAAATAATACCCTGTATTTTAAGTACAAACTGTTAGGCAGCAGCATCAAATAACAGACACTTCTTCATGTTCTTTTTTTCCCATTTGTTTTAGAATCCCAACAAGATGTGTTATTAATGGACTCTGAGTAGAGCAAGTTATTTGTTATGGTAACTTTTTGACCTATTTAATAAGTACTTGAAGGAGTGTAGTGCAGTTTTTATTGTAGTCTGCTGTGTACAGTTATGAAGTGTGGTACATAATAAAATAAAAGCAATAATGTGGATATTTCAGAGGGATCCATCAGAGCAGACCTGCAGCAACATATTTCATCTGGTTTGTCTGGCTATGAAGCCTTGCAAGTTATAGCTGAAATAACTAGGAACAATATTGTGGTTATGACTTGCAATTGTTTACCATTGTAAACAGCAGAGTTATTATGTGTTTACCCTTTTCGGTGCTCAGAACCATTTTTTAAATAAGTTCATTAACACCTGCATACATTTAGCTGTGAAAAATGGCATGTCTTTTACATGCTCATGCCTTAAAAATATTTGAGTCAACAGCAACAGTAAAAAGCATCTAATTTAAAGCGTAGTTTTATTGAGGCATGATTTGGAAAAGCAGAATTATTAAAAAAGACTAACAGTTGCACACCTAATGCAAAAACAAACAAAAGGTTATGAAGATCCTTTCTATGACAGTTTTGAAGTTAAATTGGGAAGGGCCACTGCAGACTTGGACAACAAAGCTGCTTTATGAATTCCTGAGACACACTTATGGAAAGGGTGCCTTTTTTTGGTTTTGTTTTTGTTTTTTTTTAATATGGTGAAGGGGAGTAGTTACCTGTTACTTGTGGGTAGGTGGGTTTTTGTTCTTTGTTTTTCAGTTTGTTTTGTTTTACTTTGTCTTTTTTAAGATTTTTTTTCCCCCAAATGTGGTAATTTTGAAAATGAAAAAAGTGGTCACCTAAAACCTTCCTCTAAATGCTCCTAGAAGTCAGGAACAGTTTTCAGTGTGATGAGGAATGTAAGTTTTGACTTGCTGCTTGTAAATTTTTACAGAAGAATTTTTCATTTTCTTAATATTTTTGTGGCTACAAGTTTTGTAATGTCCTGAGTTCAGGAGAAAAACAAC
Source organism: Corvus cornix cornix (assembly GCF_000738735.6). Lineage (NCBI taxonomy): Eukaryota > Metazoa > Chordata > Aves > Passeriformes > Corvidae > Corvus > Corvus cornix. The sequence goes on along the minus strand of NC_046333.1, from coordinate 95,023,358 downwards.
TGATTGGACCTCCAGGAAGTGCCTTGATGATAATCAGCCTTGTGTGCAAGACAGAAAGGCTGATAGTCAGAAATTGCTCTTTAAACTAAGACAGACTGTCAGTCTTTAGGAATGGTGGGGAATGGCCTATTTATGTAATCAGATACTAAAGCTGGGAAGAAGCTGTCAGGCACATTCTTGTTGTGTAAGCAGCAGGCAAACTGTGCTTTATCTGACAGACAGTGTGTAAATCTGTCCATGCAAAAATCCAAATGTTTAGTTTGCTTCTAGTCACTGTAATAATCTGCTTATTTTCTCTTGCTAGAGCGATGACATCATTTAGCAGAATGCACCACAGACAGGAGTCGTAGATAAGGCTCTGTTACTGTCAGTCATTCACTTCTTGATTGGCAAGGAGATAAATAGGAATTTACTAGAGGTTTGCTTCCAGCTAAAAGAGCAGACAACACCCTGGGATAAGTATGTGAAGAGCAAGCATGTTTAGCACCCTCAGCCTCACAGCTTGGAAAAAGGTCTAGAAATAAGAGCCCTTCAAAATCCATTGTGAAAATTTGGTATTTTATTAGCAATAGCTGTGCAGGCTTCTTGAACAGAGAAATAATCAGATTAATTGATAAAGACAGCAGTTACATAGAGTGAAAGAAGATCCTGTTCTGGGTGTTTGCATTAGTTTCAGTGCCACGAAGTTTGAGAAAGATCTGTTTCTTTCAGAAATTTTAAGGGACAGGTAATGGTTTATCACTGGTATAGAACTGTCATTTGCCTGATTGTTCAGCAGACCAGACCTGACGTGGGAAAATATCCTGCTTAGATCAAGTAAGATCACCTACTTAGATCAAATATGGTGAGCTCTACAGTATTTGTATCATAGAAATTATTATTCAAGAGTGGTTTCTGAGTTATTTTGTAGTAAATAGGCACTCCGTGACCTAAACTTAGCAAATACTTTTTTGTTGTTGGTAGGGGCATATTTTGGTATGATCAAACTGAAAAGAAAATGTAGAAATACTACTACACTATAATAGGGACGATAGCCTAATCCTTTTTAATGGCATTTAATCTCCTAAATCTTCTGATTTCATTTAATTTTAAAGGGTAATAAAATATGATTGAAATACATCTGAAATGTAGTTTAATAAAGGTAATCTGCTGTACTGAAAATCTACTGTTTTCTCAATCTGAAGATTTAGTATGAAACCATGCACAATGGAAATGCTTATTTACATCTTAAACTTCAGAGTTCTTGTAATTTCTGTGGCACATATTTTTACTTTTTTTAAGTAGGTAGTACCTATTATTTAAAAAATAGTAATGAACCTTCTTTAGAATTCATGGGAAGGATCTTAAGAAAATTAATCTCCAAGTCATAAGGAGGTAGGACATAACAGCAACATGACCGATTAGGTGAATGTACCTGGCAGAAGAATACATTTCTGTACATAAAGTCAATTGTTCATGTTCCTATTGTTTCCAAAATGATGGAGACCATAAATGAACAGCTGTTAAAATCATAATGATTTGTGCAACAATGCTCTGATCCTCTTATGTTTATATTTAGAAGGAGAACTGCCTTTTGAAATAGTAAATTGGCTTAGGAATCACAACCTTGAATGATACAATCTTAATTAAAAATACATGCATATCTTGGTAATGTTATGCACCTCCTCTGTTTAAAAATAAGGAAAGAACAACAATTAAACACTTTCCATGTGTTAATTTTTGTTTAATTCAGAGTTAACCTTCTGAGAAGAAAGCTTCTGCTGGCACATTAGTGATAAGCATTATGTTAAAATAGTGATAAATACTATATAATACTCCCAAATAGATATTTTTCCTGTTGAATCCTGGGATGCTTTCTACAGACATCTCAGTATATTTTTAATGAGATTGTACATCAGTTTGTGTGTTGTAGTTTAGACATATTGGCTTTAATTATTTTTGAATGTGCAGTTTTTACAGTAGCAGAATATATGTGATTTAAGACTCACCACAGTGCTCTGAGTATCACTTGGCATTTTAGCAAAATGTGTGATATTAAAAAGACCATGAATTTTAGCTGGATTTTCATTGTTTTCTCAGACATATAATATTCCTCTTTGCTCTCAATTCTCCTATTCCACATGTGCAACATTTTTGCATGTTATATTAAAACAATTATATCAGTCTCATCATCTCTCACTGTATTGTGGTTCCACTGTTATCACAAATAGTATTAAGTCAATCTAATACAGTATTTTCTGCCAACTGAGTGCTACGGTATTTTTCCTAAATCACAAGGAAATAAAAAGAGAACCTTACAAAGCCAATACTCAAAGAGGCACTGGCTCTTGGAGCCAATGCTTAAACTGAAAATTTTGTATAAGTGTGGTAAAATATTTTCAGGTCAGTATCAGTCTTCCCCTTGCTTGAAGTATAAGGCATATATTTTAATTGAGTTTAAGCATCTTCCAGTAATTTTGGCAAATTGTTGTGAATATTATGCCAGTGGACAAAACCATGAAAATGAAAGTGACTGAAACAGCTCATGTAAAATGAAAATGAACAGTTATTTTGATTATACCAGCTGAGATACAGTAAACAAACAGATGAAAAGTAAATGAGAATTTAGAAACGCAGTTTTTAATAAACTAGTAATTTATTAACAATATAAGCTTGATGTACTTTATCTTAGTCCTTTTGACAAGACTTGTTTCGTGGTAGCTGCAGCATCATCGTAGAGCCTGATCTAATACTTAGAGAACTCAGTATAATCTCATTGACTTCAATACAAGTTGAATTGGACTAATAATGAAAAATCGCATTATAATAATATTAGGTTTAGGAAAAAAATACTGCTTATAGCTGATTTGAGTCAAACTGAGTTTGTCTGATATTTTACTGATGTCAGTAAAATCATACCATAAGTTGGTATTGCTCTGCTGTGACAACTGTGGACTCTTATTCTGAGAAGCTATTAAAATCACAAACCAACAGTCATTCTCATGTAAGACTGTACAGATATTTGTCTAAATAAAATACTGAAATAAGTAACTTTGTAAAAACTAATTTGTAGTGTTATCAACTGCAGAGATGAAATAAAAGGCATATTGCCATTTTTTTTATTATTATTTTATCAAGTTTGTGATTTTCAGCATAAAGTCTTACTTTTCCCTTAGGGGATTTTATTTTTGTTTTCTAGTTGATTTTTTTTTAATAAATGACAGGTTTATTTTATTTAATATGATTTCTTTTAAGTGTAAATAAAAAAGTAAAGATTTTTTTAAAAACAACCACTAATTGAATAAAAACTGAGTTTTAATAATTTTCTTCTGTAAAATGCTTATTTGACTGAGCAGTTTGATTTAAATTTTTTTTAAAAAAATACCTTATTCTAGCCCTGCAGAAATTTCCTCTTATTTCTACTCCATTTAAAGAATATTTATACTAACCACACATCCATAGCAAATTAATTTTTATTAGTTGTGCTAGCAACAGTATTATTATTATTTTTTTTTTTTTAGAATAAACCCTTTAAAGTGCAGTTGTCAAAATTAAAGTCATGATTTGTTTGTTCATCAGCATTGCAGCATAGGGTTACACTGGAACTGAATCTTAATCAGACCTAGAACATGCTGGGAAGGTTTAGGAGCAAACAGGGAAATCTGGGCTTCTCTCAAGCACGTGAACTTTGCGCATTGGTAGCTGAACTCGGGTTAAATTAACCACAGATACAAACTATCACTGGCATGTGGATTTGAAAAAGTGTGATATTTTAAGTAGTCTGCAGTATGGTAGCATATGTTAAATGTAATTAAGAAGTAGCTGAACTACAAATACATAAACTTCCCAATACGCACTTGGTTGAAATTAAAAGGAACCTTCCTCTCAGGCAGGCAGGGCAGTTGTTGAAGCCTCACTCTCAGTCACATTCCCAGCAGCCACACGGCCAGCGGGCCATTGTAGGCTCTGTTAATCTGCTCGCAGTGGCTTTAAATCTCCCCAAGGTGCTCCCAAAAGGAGTGGAAGGCCATCAATGTCTAAATACGACTGGAGTTGGAGGGGGTTTTGTACCCAAAGCCCACTGCATTCCTTTGTTCCCATAATACCCCAATGAAACCCTGGCTTGAACGAGCAAAACAGTCCTTGTCCTTCATGTGCTCATATCTGATTTTCTCACCCCTCTGTCCTTCCGAGGTGTATCTGTCTGATACTGGATGAACTCTGTGGTTCACAGAACCAAGCCTTGATTCTCACCCTTTCCCTTTGTAAAACCTAAGGTCTGCCCTGATTTTTCAGCTTCATAAAAACATTGTACTCTCATCATCTCCAACTACATAAAACAGCTGTCTCTCAGTATGTGAAGTCTTCATAGGAATTTTCAAAGGCTGTTTCAGCTGTAAATGTAAACTGAAAACACAAAAAACACCCCCCCAAAAATCCCTTTCCTTTCTTCTTGAAGATGTTGCTGAATGTAACGTGCTTGACACTAGACGTTTTTAGAAATGTATGGCATGGTGTAGTTTCTCTGATACCATACCACTTTGCTGTTTTACAAGCTACAGCATGTCACAGATTAAAGCTTTGTTGGATGCAACAAAGCTGGCAATAAATAAACCTGTCTGATGTCACGGTGACCTAAATTAAACTCATTGTGTTTCCTTGGTTTTGTTAGCAACAGGGTAGTTTTCATCACTTTTGAAAGACTCTACAAAATTTATATTTTTAATAAATATTTTGATTAAGTTGGTATTAATTGTAGGTCAGAGTAAGAATCAGCATCTGCTGGTTTCTAGCCTTTATGTGCTGGGGTATTTTTTGGATAGAAGGGTAGAAGACTTTAATGTGGTAGAAAAATAAGAAATGTGAGGACTGCCAAAGTACCTGATTGCAAACGTGGAAAGAGCACTGATCTTCTGCACTTAAATATACAAAGATGCAATTTATTTATGTTTTAAAGTTATATACACATGAACATAGGAGTAGTTAGAACCCTGAAAGAAAGGAAATTATTTTGTCTACTCATGTGTGGTAGAGTTTTGGGGTTTTGTTAGAAATATTTTATTTGATTAATTTTCAATCTAGTTTGACTTAGACCTAGTTAGATTTCCATCCTGAAGAGAACATGTCCATGGGAAAACTGAAACTGCTCAAGGCTAAAACTATTCACTTCATATACAGTAAACTCAATCTTAACAGTATTTCCTGCAAATACACATTAGAATAACAGGTCAGCTCTTGCATGAGTGGGTGTTCTGTCTGAGAGAGGACAATAAGATTTAGCTAAAAATTGATGTGTACCATGCCTTTTCAAGCATCTGTGAGTCTCTGAGTTGATTGTTTTGGCTATTGGGATTTATTTATTCTAACGACACAAGTCACTGTTGTATGTTGCTATTCTGCTGTAAGCTGCTGGTCTTACAGTGGACACCTGCCAGATATCCAAAATAACACCCCCACCCCACCACCAAAAAAAACCAACCAAACCCCTAACTGACAGCAAGTATCAAAAGCATTTGTAGAGTGTAGGAACTGTTTTCTCTTTGAGAAACAGGAAACAACCATTTAAGGTCCCAATAGTTTTGAGTTCAAATATATTTGTTTATATGTATTTTTGTTCTATTTTCAAAAGATACTGAGTGAGATTTCTAATATCCTAGAAGATCAGGAATGGGTCTAATAAACTTAAAATAAAAATATATTTCTAAAGACAAGTTTTAGTTTAATTGCATCCATCTTTGGAAATGTCCTGAGGATGTAAATGGCATCTTGATGTAACATTAGGAACAAATATGGTATCAGAAGGTAGTTGCATCTCTTTCCTTAAAATTGTGCAAACATTTGATAGCAGAGCCTATGTTTATGATCATGAAGATCCTTGTGATTTGAATTGGATGTACTAAACTCCAGTGCAGTGTATATTGCTCTTAAAAATTAAAGACCTGTATTTACAAACATATGGATGAGTCCCATGCAGTGTAATTCATAGACTGACTTACAATTCTTTTCCTTCTATTCTTCATCTGCCTGAATGCCATGAGCTGCTTGTGTTTATGTAAAATACTCTGTATAGCATTTGGCCAAGTGATTTATCTCCTTATACAGAACTCAAAATCCTCCAGAATTTCTTCCCCCCAGAATCAAATACAAATTCCAGAGGTTTTCCAGAATCTGGATAAAGAGATTCAGAACAGTTTTAGGGTAGACCAAGCTTTTCTTGGGTAAAAACATTGTCACATGTACTGTAGTAACAACTGAGAAATTTCTAATGGAGAACAACTGATAAAGGTAATGGAACTGCAAAAAATTGCCCATTTTATAGCACCATTCCATTAGATTGTGTTAATCCACGGTTTCTGTTCCATCACTGTGTTCTAGCATCCTCTAGGTGAAGAAAAAAAGTGTGTTCAAATGAAACTATAGATTTTATTGGGATAAAAGCTTTTGAATCACTACTATTATATACAGATGTTCAGTTTTTTCTACATTATATATTTGTCCTAGTAAAAACTCGTAGAGTACTGTTAATGAAACATACCTTTATGTGCATTAAACAGTAGGCTGTGACACTATTTTAAGTGATTCTATGTTATAAAAAGCTCTGCAGGAAGATTAATGTTACAAAATTGACAGAATATTATAACACTCTGGAAGATGATAAACCTAAAACTTTCCATTATGCCTTAATGAATACAATGGGAATCATGAGGCTGTGTCTGGTGGTTGCATCATGTCTTTCAGCTGGCTTGCCAGGCTGTTTTCCTCTCAGAAACTAACCTTTAATCCTACTTCATTTATGCTAGATTATGTTAAAAATTTTTAATTTGGAAGATACAAATCTATGCTATGCTTCTATTCTGAAAAGCAGTGATGTAGAAATAGTAGCTGCCACCTCAACAGAGAAACTGACTCTCTTCAGAGGCATAAATGCTTGAGAAAGTAACAGGACTAAATTTTCACTACATTTCACCTCAAAGTGTACTGCAGAGTCAGAAGAGAGACTGAAGAATCAGATCTGTGCTGTTCTGATGTGTATAGCACCCGTGGAATTATTAACCCACCTGTAGCTACAGGCCTACATTTTCCTCTGCTCTGCTGCAGTATTGAACGCAATGGGCCAATTTGGTCACTTCTGTGACATGAAGCATTCAGCCCAGTGTGTTAGGATGGGTAAATTTGAAATTGCTGATATTTCGAAGCTGAAGCAAAGGTCAGAAATTGATGCACGTAACCTATTGCTGATGCACAAGTTAGAGCAATCTTCTGTTAAGACTCAGAGTTGAGGTGATGGCAGTTTTGAAAACACTTTTTTTTTCCTCACAGCTGAAGAAATGTTGAGTGCTGTCCAGAATGTGATGTAGTCAAGTTTTCAGACCCATCCAAACAACTGGGTTGAATTTGTTGATTTTTTTTGCACAGATGTGATACATCATCTCACACATTGCTCAGTTTTCCAAGGTGCGTTTGTTTTTAGGGCATCACTATGCAATTCTTTCATGCAAGTATTCTTTCCCGAGGAAAACTGCATGTTTCAAACTGTCCTTTGCTAGATACTTACTGGCACTCATTTTTTCTAAAGGCTTAACAAGAGGTACAGTTCAGTGGTGAAATTACTTTTTAAAATTCATGCATGTATTTTGACAGCAGGCTGTGAGCCACCAGAATGAAGCCAGGTAAATGATGCAAACTTTGAGAACTTAGAGAAGTGTATTCACTTGTTGAATTTTCAGTTGCCATTTGATGTCATAATCCAGTTTAGTAACCTGCAGAAATGGTACAGAAATGGTTCAGTATTGCTTTTGACATGTTGCACAGCTTTTCATCCCACTGCTATACCAGTCTGCTTAAGTACGTGCAAGACTATTGAGGGTAAGAATATTTCCTTTCTCTACATATCATTTAGGCAGCTTTTATTTCTGGTAGGTGCTTATTAGGAAGATATGATGTAATCAGTACAGTTATATCATCAATGCCTTCTGCGTAGACTTTGTATAATAATATTTGAATTAATAAGTGTCTGGATTCAGTGCTAAAAAATCACTATGAAATTTTTAAAACCTCTTCCCTGCCTATCCCCCCCCTTATTTTTTAATTATTCAGATCCCCTAAATCCAGCTTTCCATCAGATTTCAGGGCCCAAGATATATGTGGTTTCCAATCCAGAAATTGTGAAACATCAATTGTACTCAGTTCTTGTGTAACCATACCTGGAAAATTTGGCTTGTGAAGAGGAAAGAGCACATATGCTGCCTATATGCAAATTCTAACCATACAATGTATTTTTGAGTGAAATTTAATTTTTCTTACACTTTAAAATACCCTTTGTTGGTTGACTATAAATTTGTCAGTATGGACATTATGGGTTAAGAGTAAGGATAGAGAATTGCATTTGTGTGTAGGACATTTTAAGTAGCAGCAAGGAAAGTGGTAAAAATGGACACTGAGAGGAGAAAAACATAACTGAACACAGGATCAGGAAAAGATAAGTGAAGATAGAGAGAGCATGTATGTAGGGACAGAAAAGCAACTAACTGTGGTATATGTTTTCAGCTAGAAAGAGGAGTTTCACATGGCATATATGAGTATTCTTGTGCCATCACCAACTTTTGTTGAGATCTAGCACAATCTCCATTTCCTCCTTTGGTTCATCTAAAGGACTGCTGATGTGATTTTATCAATAGTAGCAGAAACTTGGGCCCCATTGATGGATCATAAGAAAGTGTATTTTTCAAATTTGGAATTAATTTGTTTAGTCATTATTGCTTCCTCTCTATAGGGAAACATGGGATATAACAATTAAACTGGAGCTCATGTGTATAACTCATTATCCAGAAGTAGAAAAAAATCAGAGAACTTTCTGTGTGAAGTATTCTAAAGGGTGAAAGATTTCTCCACCAAATGATGCTTGTAGAGCAGGGCTGTCCTGTGTGTTGAATGACCTAGGAACACTGTGGAAAAAAAAATTCCTTGTAAAACTCTTTTAGTTATATTCCTTGTAAATACTTTTAGTTATATTCCTTGTAAATTACATTCTGCTGCTGATACTTCCAACCAATTTGTGAGAATTGGCGATACTGCAACCTTCTCTTTGAGAAAAATTCTTAAAAGGACCTTTTCTGACTGGAGGTGGGCACAAACCATCAGGAAAAGCAGCAGTATTGGGTATTCTTTTCCTTCTCTGAGTCTGGAGACACTGAGAAACAAAAAATTCCTGATGAATTTAACAGTTGTTTATTTACAAAAATATGTAAATTGAAGTCCCTAAGCAGCTCTACTGTCTCTGAACCTGAGACAGATAGAAATCACTACCATCTCTGAAGCCTCTTTTGATCTTTTACTATCCTTTTCCATTAGAGGAGAAAAATATAAAAAAATAATAAAAGGTAAAAAAAAAAAAGGGATACAAAGACAGCTTAAGAAAGGTCAGAAACCCTATTTGGACTGCTACCAAGGGCACACACAGTGTTTAGTTAGAGATGGAGTTGCACCTTTAATTCTTATTTTTCTGGCTTTTGTCACTTCAAAGACAGACTCTCAGTGTTATTTTAACATTTTTATTGTGTGTGAATAATAGAGTACACACTGAGGTTCAATAGATGCAATGCTGTTAAATGTACGTCTTGGTGGATTTAAAAATGAGGGATTTATTTTACATTCATAAAGTTGTAATACAGTCTGAAGAAACTATTTGTTAAAAGATAGCATCTACTTAACCTGCTTATTTATTTCTTGTAGTAGAAGGTTAGATCCACAATAAATACACGAGGAAATAAGTAGATAGGGGAATTTATCTTAGAAATAAGATCCCTGTCATGCTTTTGAAATGTGAAATGCATGAAGACCTGTCAGGGAGATATACGGACATGATATTTTTTTACTGTGCATTTGGAAGTATTTAGCTATATTTGTCATTCGCTAGTGCCACTAAGCAGTGATCAAGTGATATAGTAATTTGAAAGTCTGTTTTCAA